>NC_086194.1:34006573-34184073 GCF_035770615.1 Melospiza melodia melodia | reverse complement strand
CCAAATATTCAGTAAAGAATTTTTTTTTTAAGTTACTTTGCAATCAAAGATTGCTTGTCTTGGGAGAAAGTAGAGGAAAAAGATTGTAATGATGCAGCAAACTTTTATCTGGTGTTACATTTGGAGGATATTTTGGCTACTATCAGTGCATGCATCTTAAATGGACTAAAATTTTATTTTTAAACTTCCTCCTTTGATTTGGACAGTGCTGAATGGTAAGAATTTCTGTAAAATTGGATGCATCCTGTCTTTTGTTAATAGAGCATAGGCAACACTGTAGTTACAATCTTCTGAAACACAGTACTAATAAATACAATTAATGTTATTTTAATGGACATTTTTATGTTGCAGTGATCAGTGTAAGCTTTCATAGTGAAGTACATTTAGTACATATGGTATTGCTGCAGTACTAATTACATTTATTGGAATGGCTTTTGCTCTGTGTCTCAGCCCTGCTTTTGTGCGGTGGACTGTTTCATAGAGGCATGCTGATAAAATATATGCTATGAACGCAGCAGATGATATTAGAATAAATAAATGTTGAAGTTGGTTATAGCTGTCTGAAGGCCTCTTAGTTATGAAATACGTGTCAGGGTTAGTCCCAAGGGTTTTGAGGCTAACTGTGTCAAGAAAATGTGTGCTGAAAGGAGAGTCTGCTCTGTATGGAGCCTTCTAAATCTGTTGATATAAGCTCTGCCACAGTATACCACTTCTTATTTTTACCATTGCCATTCCTCAATGCTCAGAGGTTTCAAACAAAAATGGGGTCCTGTTGTGATGTGTACTCTGCAAATAAAGAAGACAATCCAACAATCCAACATGGTGCCTAAGGGTGCTTTTATAAGGGTGCTTATAATATTAGACTTGGAATGATAAATAGTGGAGTGCTGTCATTGCAGCAGCGCCCTTGGGCTAAATGGCTGTTCTGGGAAGTGGGGCCAAAGACCATGGACATGGTAGATGTGCAGCCTTGGAGTTATGACTCCTGAGGACAAAACTTGTGTCTGTCTGGCATTGGATGCTAGAGCAGGTGTATCCACATCTTGATTCAGAACTGCAGGAGGATAAATGGTAACATTACCACACCGCACTCAGTAGTTTACTGCTTCTGCATGGATAGTTGTGCTGTCCACAAAGCAGTATCAGACCTATGCCAGGTGTTTAATTTAGGTAAATGCAGCCATGATTCTTGAATAAGAACAGATATACGAAGTGAAAGACTCTCAGGCCTAATTTGCTGATGATTTATTTTAAGTTTTTTCCAGTTGTCATGCAATGTTTCTCATGCTGGCTTCTGCTGGGGTAGAAGAACTGGTTCTTTTTAATTGCTGATATGCTTTGGGGCCTGAAGTATTTATTAAATTTTTAATAAGAGAAAACTGAACGTGTGGTATAGTATAATACTGAAGACTGAGGCCACAACGCAGAAAGGGACATTAAAAATAGAAAAGTAATAGGATACTTTCTGATGCACTTCTAATGAGATGTTCAAACCTGATCAGAAAGAGCTCTGGAAGGAGAGGATAAAGCCAAAAAATCTCTTCATGTTAGCTTCATTCCTTGGAATGTCATAACCCGGGGGAAAGGTGATTTCTGATTTATGTGCTGGTTGTGGCTCTCCCTGAAGCAGCTGACCTGTTTTGGAGCACAGTCCCTGACACCTGTGCAGCCCTTTTCTCTCAGCTCTCCTGGGCAGATGGCTTGGGGATTCTATTTCTGAGAGTCTAGCTGGCAACAGGACCTGTGCCCAGTGGAGGTGGCACACTCACCCTGTGATGAGGGCTGTGGCAGGAGAGTGGGCATGTGTAGGAATAAAGAGCTCACTTGGTGAAGAATTTTCCTGACGAGGAGAGGTGCCAGTGAGTAGAGTGCAGAACGTGATCTGGCTAATGCAGAGAGGTCAGCCCTTCATGAACAGAGGGGACCATTAAATAGAACAGGAGCCTCAGGAAGATGGAACTAAAAATATGGAGAAAGAGGAGATAAAGAAGGGGAAATGATGAGAGTTTAAGAATGGGAAGCAGCGTGGAAAGTCACATTACTGGACATGAGCTAGACTGTAGGACTGTGCAGGAGAAAGAGTCTTCCCAGACATAGGTACTTAACGTCAATAAAGGGAATGGATGGAATAGAAAAAAGTAGGGTGGGGGAAATATGGTTTCTTGCAAGCACATTTTTTGTCCAGCTTCTGTGGAAAAACTTTACTGCATTTTTGTTAGAGATCTCTGGCAAATCCATGTGATTATGGGAGTAAACTGCTAATGTCTCTCTAGAAGTAGTGGAGAGAGATTAATCTTTTCTACTGCTTTGTCCAGAAGACCCTGCATCTACTCTCTTACCACCTAAGGGGCAATATCTGTTCAAAGTGTACTTCAGGGTGACATTCGTGGTGAGAGAGAAGATGAGTCTGAACAGCCCACTCTTGATGTGGTGATGATCGATATTCTAGTGTGAGTATGGTCAATCAAATGGTCGAGTCAGGCTCTAACAAGAGTGTCCCAGACTTGATGGCTTTGAAGCTGTGGTTTAAAAAGGAAATGTAGGGCTAAAGGGCTGCATGCTAACCATTGGGATTTAAGTTTGAAAGCTACAGTTCTTTCTGGAAATTTGATGTAAACCATAACAATTATGGTAGAAATTAGTTTCCTGAATTTCAGACTTTTGTTTCATGTGCTTTCTTTCACCGGAGGCAATCAGAGATCCTTCTAGTTCTCCCATATATGCCTGCTAGGTTTGTGGTACCTCCTGTAGTCAGTGTATATTGATTTATAGCACTGCTGTGCCCAGCTCCTGGCTTTGGATTACAAGCCTATTTCCTGTGTCCTGTATCTGCTTTCACAATCTGCCATTTCAGCTTTCTGCTCTTTCCCATCTTGAAGGTTAGAAGAGGATTAGGAAATGGGGAGAGATGGTTGCTGGAAGTCAGGCAGACCAAGGGAAGTCCCACAAGTTCCTGGATGTTCTCACGGCTGCTCTGGGATCTGAAGTTCTCTTGTGTCTCTAGAGGGAGGGGAAAATCTGGCTCTGTGACATCTCATTGCAATACTGCCACATGTTTCATTCCCAAGTAAAGTGAAAATTTTGAATTTGTTGACTTATAAAGTTGGCCACAGAAACACATGAAAAAAATACATGCAACATTTAAGAGGATCCGCTGCAGAAATGTCCGGGAGTACCCTTGTTTTGACATGCTGTTGTTGTTTTCTGCTGTTCTTAAGATATTCTTATGGGAAAGAAAGGCTGCATTTTTTTTGTGGTAGTTTTTAATGCTTCATCAGCTGATGTTTCTGTCTGTTGGGACACTTGATCATGAAAACAGCAGACTCAGTTTACTGTATAGCATATGCCGCAAGTGTGACACAGCATCAAAAATGTCCTTTTGTATGTGTGTTGTAGAGCTGATTTTAGGTAATGTAGTAACTCTTAGAATGGGGGTTTAGGGCATCTGGCAGTTTAGCCTGATATCTGCATGAAAGTCTCATAGGTTAGCACCAAAAGCACTTAGGTGGTAGACAATGGCCAAAATTGTAGCCCAGTTTGAACACTGGACTTCCCAAAGTAGCAGACCTGTCAATTTTAGTAAACATCAGGACAAACAGGAAACTCAGTGCCACTAAATATCGAATTATTTTTATGTCTTCAATTTTGTGGAATAGTCTGCTAAAAGAATTATGCAAAAGATTCTGAATTTTAAAGTTTAGTCCTGTATTGCTCACAGACTCCTTCAATACTGAGGGTGTTCTCTTTAGATGACCCTAGACTACTGTTTAGGTGAATAATTTCAGCATTGATTTCTTTCTTAAAAAAGTATATAACAATTTGTTTGTAGAGCACCAGCTGTGTTGGCCCTAATCATGTCTCCGTTAGGTGAGGATGAGGTGTAGCACTCAATGTTGTTGCATAAGACATATTGTCAAAGGACTTTCTTTATGGATTGTGAATTCAGGGTATGTGTATTATTACCAAAATCCTGCTGGGGTTATGGTGACAGCTTTTTCTGGTAAGGAATTGTAGCTGATCAGTTTGAAGAACTGTGCAGTTTAATCTGTGGCATGTATGTTTTTGGTTTGATAAATTAGTTCTTGTTGTTTTATGTTCACTTGCTTGTGTAAAAAGCATGGTTTGTACTAAGCTTCACTAGTAAGTGCCAGTGACAAACTTTGAAAGATTTTAGTTTTGCTTGTTGCTTCACCAGTGAGCAAATGTGAGCCATTTCTTCTCCCTCCTCTGTCACTGGTGCAACTGCGCTCTCCAGCACGGAATAAACGGTTCCCTGTTGGAACAACAGACATCTGGAAGACTCTTCACAGTACTTCACATAGCAATGCTCTGACTCAGCCATTAGTTGTCAGAGCTCAAATCGGGGTCATCTCAAGAAATCTGTAATGCCTTTTACTCCTAGCTGGCCTGAAAATCTGCTTAATGTTGTCATTCAAAATTTACATGGTTTCATTAGGCTTATTAAAAGCAATGAAAAATGCAGCACTACGTAGCACTGATAAAGCCTTTTTACCTTGCTATTTCAAATCACGTTTATGGACGATGGATTTAGCTTCCAGCTAGCCCTGGGCAGAGGTATTATCTCCATTTTATGGACAAGAAAACTGAGTTAGATTCAATGACTTGTCCAAGGTCATACGTAAGAATGATGGTATTGGGGAGAAAAAGATGTCCAGATTTCTGCCTTAATTAAGTGATAATTTTTTTGAATAAACTCAGTGTCTTGGAAAAGATGCATTGATGTATTTGTCTTTAGGGTTTTAAAAATAATATTGAGGATTAATTTTGCAAGCCATGAATCAGTATTTCCCTAAGAAACAGTATTCTCACGATGGAGAATATTAAGAATTCATCCTTTTTTGTAGACTTCAGTTCACTGCTTCCTACAAAAACTTTGTTGTAGTCCACTTTGGCTCTGTTGTTGTCTGCCTTTGTGAAATGAAGCTGCCCTCATTATTTAGCTTTCTTCCATTTGCATATGTACAAGAGGGAACAGCTGCTTTCTGCAGGGATTTTGTGTACTCATTCATATTCCCACAGTGGTGTCCTTGTTCTGAAACACACTGCTACCCTGTGGAAAAGCAGAATAATACATGGACAGTATAGCAATCAGTCTGTTATTAAACATTTGGAACTACAGCCTTAAGGGGAAAAATATAAACACAGAGTGATAGTTTTAAATCTGAAGCAAGTGCCATATAATGATGATGTATAAGAGTTTCTTCCTCTTAAAACCACTGGAAAACTACAGGGAAAATTCTTTTGGAAAGAAATTTTGCAGTCCTTGAGAAACAAATCTAATTTTATTACTAAGAATGTTTTTTTGTTTTAAAATTTAAAATTAAATTTAAAGTTTAAAATTTAAAATTTATCACATTTTCAAAATGTGATAATGCTTATTCCTCATTTGAAGGTGATCTTGGACATTCCATCTTAACTATTGCTATATCCATGCATAGAAAATTATATTGATATAAACTTGAGATAAACTTGAGATTTCCAAGCATTATCCAGACAATTGTTCATTTTCCAAAGATTTATGAATAGTGAGGGAGTCACAGGAGTTTTGTCCTTCCTTCCTTCCTTTTTTTTTTTAGTAACATTTTTACTGTGCATTTTTCTGATGCTCAAACAGATTTTAAGAGAACTAAAGCTCTAGCTGGACATGTAAGTACACAATAAAAAAATACAATTTGTACATGTCATGTAAAAATGCAACATTTCAGTGACTTCTGAGAACTTTGCTTTTTAGAAAAAGCAAGTGCATTCACTTTGGTTTTGTCTTTAAAATTTTTAAGAATTATAGTGACTTTGAGGAAGCATATACAATTTCATCCCAAAGCATCAAGGCATGCATATACAAGAGGTGGTGGAAACCTGTGCTGTTAGAAAGTCTTAGAAAGTGATACTTACAAGTGCATCAGTCATTTAAAGTAATAAAAACTAAGTGTGATTCTGAAGCAAATGCTTCCCTACTGGAATTTTCTTTCTTGCTATTTTGTCGCCTTCTACTATTGGTCTTGTTTTAGTAGTAGCAGAGAGTATTAAAATATTTTAAAGAGAGAGGAAAGCGCTTATTGAATTATTAATATTCTGTTTATGGATATCTGAAAAAAATGGAAGGTCATAGTCTGACCTAGAGACCTTGGCAATGTCCTTTAAACAAGCATTAATCATATGTAGTGCATCAAATCATCATGTGCAAGATAACACTAGTGACCTCTCCAACTGAGAATAACAAATGACTCTTAATTTTCCTTTCTGTACGTGACAGAAGTGTTGACAACCTCTGTATATTTTTTCTTTTGTCCTGTACCTAATCAACTGATCATTTTCAACACAAAATTTTCCTTGAAGTTTTTCTTTTCACTCCTATTTCTGCATGATAGGTACCTGTGTAGTGAAACATTTAATGATTAGTCGTCATATAGGCATGTTTAGGTCTAAAATCAAAATACTTTCTGCATCTTTTATGAAATTACATACTGAAAAAAAGAGCATCAGATTACATTAGCTAGTTAAAATATATAAAATTTATAAAGCTGTTCTTCAAAGTGCAGGTAATGATACACCATGCTACAACATTCTTGGGGAAGATGCATACTGCCTGAAACATTTTTTTGGATGAAATCTTTGTTCATATGAAAAACCTGACAGAATCATCATGATTTTCTACATCACCTGCATGAAAGCTACTTAGAAGTCCTAAGAAAGGGTGATTAGTATTTGTAACAGGAGTTGTGATGTGCTCAGAGACATGTCTTTAAATGCAGTTGGAAAGTCTGAATAAATATTTTAGGCTAAACTGAAGACTTAATTGCCTGTCAGCTGCTGAAAAGATCTTGTTAAACCAATTATAACCCTACAATCCCATAGTCTTCATTCTGTTATGGGCTACAGTCCAACTGTAGGGTAGTGGAGGAATCCACAGGATTGGTGTGCCTTAAAGGGTTAACAGGCACTTTAGGCAATATTTCATGACCCTTGCTGCCTTTACAGAAATTGCATCAGGATTTCAGCATTCTGGCCTATAAGTCTTGCCATTGCTCTGCCACCTGCACTCTGATCTCTCCAGCTGGTTTCCTTCTCCCATTTTTGTAGCCTGGCCGTAAGTATGAGCCATGGCTGCTTGGCTGAGCCCTGCAGAGACTTGGAGCTCATTCTCCATCCTGCTGTTCATTCAGCTCTTCACCATGGATTTGGAGGCAAAAGCAGTGTGCCATGTGTTGGCACCTTGGGGTGCTGCACATCAGGAGTCTGGCCTTGCTTTGTCTTTCACTGGTGATGCCAATTCTCAATCGGTCTCCCCAGTTTTTCCTGATGGAATTTTACTGAATGGCAGTGGGACAAAGTTCACAGAAGTCTAATACATATCAGGATTTTCCTCTAGCTGCTGACCTTCTTGATGGCATTTGTTTACTTGTTTGTTCTTTTTGGCACTCACATTTAGAGACCAAATTAGCAGCCTCTGGTGCTAGTTGCTAAAGCTGAATGGTTCACAGAAGAATGCATGAGTAGAGAAGGATATCACATTAAATCTCAGAAGGCTCAGCATTTTGAAGTACCATGGAGCATCTTTTTAAAGAGTCATAATGAGTGGCTAAATAAACTCTGTGTTTTAGGTATGTTGCTAGAAGCTTTCAGGAAAAACCTGGAGTGGTGGTTTCAATCTCCATCCACTGGTCAGTCCAGACCAAGTACAGTTGGACTTTTTCAACTAATCAGCTAGGAAAATTGCCATTGGGGTAAAGTGAAACCTCTTGTTTGATTGTATAGGCAATGTCTAGGGTACTCATGGTGTTCACTTCAATTGCTCTTTCCATTGATTCCTTGGGGTATTAACAAATTAGAGGAGATTAGACATTCTTTCCACAATCCAATTAAATATTGAAGCTACATTTGAGTTGTAACATTATTGCTTTGCTAGAGTCCACTGTGAGAGTTTTACCAATGTTTAAAATTTCTAAGCCATATCATATTCTGTATTACAGAAATCTTAAAAAAAAAAATACTTTGTGCCTCATCTTCCAGCTCAGAGAGCTTTGAATTATGAAAATCTGAATAACAGAAGAAAAATTAGTGAATTGAGTCACTCAGCAATTTATAATCCTTCACATACCTGTGCAAAGCCTTTTTTTCCTAATGGACTGACATTCTAATATGCTTTTTTTACCAGTAAGATTCAGATTTCATCCTTCTTTAATGACTTGCCTCAAGGGGAGATCTAGAATTTTAGTTTTAGAAAATTATTTCTGTTCTATGTTTTAATTTCTAATTGGCTAAAACACTTGCAGAACTTGCATAGAGAACGTTTTATGTACTGCAGTGTACTGTGTAGGATAATAAGTCTGCCTAAATTTCCTCTTCTACTTGACCTCAAGAGGACACCACAAAAGACTCAGGGGTGAAATTCAGCATTTGCATCTGTATCATCATAGGTAGCTTCAGGTGGTTAGTCCAGTCTCTTAGTTTCAGAAAGTTACTTGCTTTTAATGGTGGAAGAATGAGAGATTGACGTGTCTTTTGGTATTTTTTTTCTTTTTTCTTCCCATATGCTGACTTGTTTTGTGCTGCAGCTCACATCTTTCACCCTTCAAGTGTTATTATTCAACAGTGACACCTTCACCTTTCTGTTTAAGAAGTAAGTGATAAATTTTAGGCTGTTTCATATTGTACCATGTCTTCAGCCACTTTTTTTTGTATTTTAAGATGAGTTTCAACAGTGAAACAATAGAACGTACTGATTTTTGAGTTGTTCATTCATTTAAGAAAGTTCTGTTGGTCTTTGGTTTGATGGCCTTCAGAGTGTTGGAAGTTCATCATTGCCTCCTATCAGTACTCCTTGTGTAGGTTTTTCTTTTTTTTTTTTTTCCTCCTGTGGATGTATAAAATAGTCAAGCACATCAAGTTTGTGATGTATGCTGTGACTGTACCTGATGACTAAGTCAGTGTTCTGTGCTCTGCCAATTTTGCTTAAGTTCATTTCTGAATCCAGGTTGCATTTCTAGGGCCAGCTGGATAATTTGGGCTCTGTAGGATAGTAATTAATGTACAGCGCAAACCAACCTGTTTCAGTTTCTCTTCTGACCATCAGTATCTCTAATTTTTCTCTTAAAGCTTACTTTCTTTTTCAAACAATCAAACCCCCACTTTGGTCTGCCTAGCAATTTTTTTTTGTGCTGTCTTTCCATAGATCAAGAACTACTGTTAGGAAAATTTTAAGAAGTAGACAGTTGTGCTGTTCTAACACTGAGTTCTGTACGAACATTAAAATTGTTATGCCTTGTACAGCTGATACAGTATCATGCTTCTCTGAAATAACTTACCAAGAACCACAAGAACTATGATGATTGATCATGCAAATTAGCTCTTTAAGGATTTCTACTTTATTTGTCCTTAAATACAAGTTCTTCCATTTGTACCTTATAAAATATTTTCAGATTTACTTCCTTAAGTTGTCAATTTATTTGAATATTTTATCTTCTACTGTTATGTACAATGGCAAATTAAGCATGAACAGCTTCATTAATATAAAAGATTAGTATGCATTTAGGTGTAACTGGGACTACCATCCATGTTAATTCTTCTTAGTTGTTTAGAAAAATAAGCTTTGATTAATATTTGCCTCTTGTGGGGGTAAAAATATCAAAATGGAGAAAAAGCCTGAAGGACTATGCAGGTCTTTGTTGTAAACTTCAGAGCTTCAGAGGTATATGTACATGTAACTAAATATTTTTGTCTCTTTTTAATAAAGTTTATTGTTTTTTACTTTCTCACTATGGACTTAATGGCGACTTTTTTTCTCTTAATAAAGAGAAAAATCTTAATAATCTTAATTTAGTCTTACTGCTTCAGCTCATTTTTTTGAATAAAAGATGCTAATTTACTTGTATTTACACAGATGGCCATCTCATTTTTTCATTGAGCAATATGCTATAACACATTATTTTCCTGCTGGTTTTCTGTTTGCATAGAAATTTCTTGATTAAAAAACCCTCTTTGTGTGACTTCACAATTACAGTAATTTTAACTTTAGTAATAAAAAAAAGGTCAGGAGGGTACTTTTTGGGTCCATAAAATATGGCAGTAGATGCTGTCTCAAAGAAATAATTAAATGGAGAAGTGATAATATGTGTGAGAGGATCTTTCTGAGAGTATTTGTAAACTTCTGATTTCTAAATGTTGCCTTCAGGCTTGGTAAGAAAAGCTCAGTGTTTGTAAAGATTATCCTGACAGCAATATGCTGGGTCAATTGTCAAGACATGTTTAGCACAGGGGGATGTATTAATCTGCTACAGCTACCACTGTAAGTGGTTGGAATAAATAGAGGGCTCAAGCAGATGAAGAGGGATTAACTGTGTAAATTGAGCAAACTCTTCAATCACTAAACCACTGATTTTGCAAAGGATTAGTCTGCTTTTGCAAATATTGATTACTGATTTGTTACTGGGAATAAAGATGATATAACTTGTGCAGTTGGTATGTAGTAAGCTATGTGAAGTGTACATCATTCATATTAATGGGATTGTCATAGGCATTACAGAAACTGACAGATTTATTAGAGCAGCGCTCTTAACATTGCCATAGTTAAAGTTGTGTCAGCATTTCCGTTAAAAGTTCCATTTTCTTTTTTTTGTGTTCATAGATCAACTTTAATATTTACTCCATTGAAATTTGGTAATACCACTTTATAGCTTTGACACAATTATTTTTGTGCTCTTTTAAAGAGAACTGAATTAACACATTTTATATTAGAAGAAAATACTATCTATTAGTTTAAAACAAATGTTTGCAGGTTTGAATTCTTTGTTTTGAGGGCAACCTTTGGGCTGTATGTTCACAAGTTTCATTATGCCTGGTTGGTAGAGAAGTGATGTGTGTTAGGCAGTTGCTATAAAGTGAAAATAACTGAGGAGTTTTTGTATTAATGAGCTCTTTTGCTTGTATAAAGGCTTGTCTATTTTTTTTCTCCAGTGCTGCTAGTTTATCTGATAAAAGTTATTATGTTGCCTACAAATCCTGTCCCACTGATGTCCACAGACCACAATACTATCACTGAATACTGTCACCAGACCAAGCAATGCTTCTCTGTTATCAGGTTCAGTTAATTCATACACCGTTAATGTTACAACTGGTTCAAATTTCAACAGTGGCTGTATTCACTGGGTGGTTTGTCTTTCTAATCCTTGATTAGATTTATTTGCAGACATAGGCTTAAGGAAAATTCAGGTGTGGTGTGAGAATCAAGGGACAAAAATGAAAGTTAAATGAGTTTGGAAAAATTCCTACTGCCATTTATCCATCTACTTCATCATTGTAAAAGTCTTAAGTTGTAAAATATGCCCGTTTCTCCTGATGTGTCATCTTTTTCCTCTTACACAGATATCACAAAACTCAAACACAGCTCTTCTCTTGATTCTCTCTTTCCCAAATTGTGACTCCTGTTGCAGCATATGATAGTATCTGTGATTTATTAACTTCCAATCCCTTAACTTTGGGATCTCACATGGCAGATGCTGAAGAAACTTATATGTGTTTACTATAGGAAAATATAATTGTTTCTAACTGTAAATAAAAAAATATTATTTCAGATATTTCTACTTGATACTACAGCCAGCAAGAACTGCAAGGGTCATCTGAGAAACATTGTGTAGCTTGGTGTAACTTAGAAAGATCCTTGAAAAATTAAAATTGATATTTCCATTGACTAGATGTAGCAAAATGGGATTTATGGGAGAAAAACAGCTTCTGCCAGACTTCATGTTGCTTGTGTCTTCAAGTGTATGTTGTTTTTTTTTTTTTTTTTTGGAACCTCCAAATGAACTGGAAAATATTAGTGCAGTCATTCAGAAAACTTGGGAGTTGATATTGGAAGGTGGTTCTTCCTGTCATTCTCAGTATACTCCAAGGTGAATGGCAACTGAAATTTACATCTGGAAAGCTTTCAGGAAACACAGGAGTGTTCTGCTGGCTTCCCACAGTGTGCTCTGCTGGTTTCTTACAGTGTTTCCCTTGTTCTTTTCCGTTAGGTCCCATGCAATTACAGCAAAACAGGAGAGTATTTTATCTTTGTGGTAGCAGCCTCCTTGTGAGAG
Source organism: Melospiza melodia melodia (assembly GCF_035770615.1). Lineage (NCBI taxonomy): Eukaryota > Metazoa > Chordata > Aves > Passeriformes > Passerellidae > Melospiza > Melospiza melodia. The sequence continues at coordinate 34,171,978 of NC_086194.1, read as the reverse complement.
GGAGTTTGAAAACAGTGATGTGTTTTTTGCACCATAAAACCTTTGGATTTTTATTGCCTTTTTTATTACCTCTTTCAGAGTATTTGGAAATAAAGCCACTGTATAAGTCACTTTTGATTTCCTTGCCTTTAATTTTTCTCATGGTCTTGCTCTGTAGATTGATTTTTCTACAATGTGCCATGTTATCGTTGCAGGAGACTATAATTCTACCAGAACTTCCCACTTCCACATACTGAATTATATTTGATATGCATTTTGTGGGCTGCTGTAAGGAAAACTTGAAAGACTTGTATGAGACTTTCTTCTTCCGTTATTATTTTAAAAAGGCTTGCCTTTACATGCAGACTGAATGTGTATAGTGTAAAGTCATACCTCTATGTTAAACCAAATTAGCTTTCAAATGCAGAGGAGCTTTGAGTGTGATAGTTCACTGATCACTAAGCAAAGCTTTTTTCTTAAATTATCAGTAGTGGAAGAAATGTATCAAAAATGAGGCAATGAGGCAGAACATTAAAATAATTTTGTGTTTGCAGGAATACATAGAATGAAATTGAAAACTGGCTTAGGATCTCTTCATTGAAATCTGCAACTGCCGGTTTTAAATATGTGTTTTTAGCTGACTGTAGGAATTTGAACCTTTTCCTTCATACAGATGAAAGATTTTCCAGCTCCTACCAGTAATGTTAAAACTTTTTCTGATCAAGGATATGAGCTGTTGCAGCATTTAAAATGCACAAAGTGTGTATGTATGTTTCCTTTCAAAAGTTTAACAGGCCAAGCCTTTGGCCAAGAGTCAGAACAGTTGGAACTTTGCAGACTACACAGCTAATCCAAGAGGGCTGCCAGTTGGCATAAATTACTTCCATATATAAAACTTAATGCAATTTACATTGAGGTTTTTGTTGGTTTTTCATGGCAGTCTGAGAATTTCCCTGTTTCCCAGGATTTCTTGGGTTTTGCTTATTGTATTTATGGTGTGTTATGCTTCTGATCAGAGCAGGAGTTAAAAGGCTAAAATATCCCTCTCACAGATTGAAATTCACATTGGAAGATTTTTCTCTTCAGCTAAATTTGGCACTTCTCTAACTGTACTGTTCTGTTTTTTTCACGTATTTTTCTTTCAGTTTTTTTTAATTAAGACTTTTTAAAGGGGGCTTAAACTAGCTTCTAGAAACAAAACAATTTAGAAAGGGATGTATGCACACTAGAACTTACTCAGGAGAAGAGACAGGGCAAAATTTTGGGGAAATTATTAAATTAAGAGGAAGGAAATTTATATGCTTTTTGTTTTACGAACATGTGATTCATGGAAGATCTAACTTGCATGGTATTGCCAAAATTTGGATGAGAGTTCACAGAGTTCACACTGTAGTGAGCTTTACAAGATCTGTCAAAATATTGTTGATTAATAAATACTTGGATTACTAGGACATTGAAAGTAAAAGAACATGTATTACTAATTTTGAAATACAATTTAAAAGTTCATTGTTTAGCTTTTCAATAAATGACATTTGGCAGTTTTTCTGCCAAAACATATTAAATCATTTTTGTATCCAGTAAAATAGTTGTCATTGCTTGTTCTCAGTGCAGGCTTATTTACTGAAATAAAAGGGCCGGTTGCCTGTCGATGGAATTTTAGGCCCTTTTAAAGTACTAATTAAAAACATTATGACAAAATAAGATAAGTAATGGGGAACTTCTGATTGCCTCAAGTTTTTCTTAAGGTACTGAGATATGTGGGTATTTCCAAGGGATTCCTATGTGTGGGTGGCTATTTAAAAATAGTTGTAAATTGCAGAGAACAATTGTAGTATTAACTCTCCCAGGTGTTTTAGATGTTAAGCTGAAAATTGTATTTTTCACCTGGAGATATTCAATGATAGCTTTTAACTTGTTTGCTAAGCCTGTGGGACTTATTTCCTGTTAGCCATCTGGGAATACAGGAATCATGATATGGTTAAAGATGCTATCCATGTGCAATTTTGACATCATGCTGGTCATACTCCAGCTGTAGACTCTTTATTCCTGGCCTTTTAATTTTCTCTGATTAGCTAACAGCACCTTCTGTGGTTCAAGCTATCATATAGATATTCTGAGTCTTTACTTAGGGTTTCTAATCAAAATTGGATGTGTGTGCTTGTCTGTGAGACAACGCTGGGAAATTTCAGCTGGCCTGCATAATTTCATGAGAATTCCCAGTGCCTATAATTGATCCATGATGGTCTGTTTTGACTTAGTTCTGTCTGCAAGGGCATTGTTTTTATCTCTGTGTTTTCCTGCCTACTTTATTTCTCATAACAAAGTTTGAAGCTGTTGCACTGGCAGATTTGAATTGCCAATCTCTACCACTGATGCACTTTTCTGGTAGCTGGTAATTTTCTGGTAATTCAGGCTTCTGGATGACTGAAACCTTTCTTGTGCTGAAATGACTGAGTAAACCCTAGTGATTCTTTAAACAAAACTTTTGTATGCCTTACAGCATTTTTGTGTGCCTTGCATTACAGTGATGTGAGTGGGAAACCTTGTACGAGAGACCTTTTCTTTGCTGCTGTATCTTTCTTTTTTCTTGCCTCAGAATCTTTGAGAAACAGCAAAACTGGGAAGGCTGCTTTGGTGAAGTGTTCAGTGGCCCCTTTTCTAAGGCTGTAGGATAATGCCTGGTTACACCATTAGAAAACATCACTTTTTAAAATCACAGACACACCTCCAACACGCCCCAGCCCCCGCCCCTCCATGTGCCATGGGTGTAATTTGTGAAATTTTAATAAATACCTGTGTGAAAGTTACATCTGGATCAAGGGGTGAAAACCATGAACTCCTCTGTACGTTAAGATGCTATGCAAAATGTATCAGTGGGTGTTTTAGAAGCAATTCAAAAATCATCAAAAGAATGCGCAAATCTAGGCCAATATTAGCTTACAAATTCAGAGTTGAGTTTGGATGAGGAGTATGTGATCCAGGATAATTCCATTTGGCTGTGGAGCCTAATGGATGGAGTCAAACTGGCTGACTCCTGTAATTTGTTAAATGAAAAAAGGAATTTTTTTTGTCAAATGAAACGCTTCAACTACTACAAAAGCTTCACTCAGAAAATGTGTGGATCAAAAAGCCATGACTGTAAGGTTTGTAAAATTTAAAATAACCACACAGTTTAGGGGCTAAATAGAAATGACTAAAAGAATTCTAATGCTAATTTCTTCAAAGAGCTAGATTTAGTTTTTGTAAAGAATCTGTTGCAGTGGTTTTAAGGCTGCCTGGCTCACTGCCTTCTCCTCTGCTTACAGGAAGGAAGGGAAGAGAAGAGAAGGGTTTGTACCACTGTCCTTCGAAGGGTGGAGTCCATAAGAAATACTCAGTGTTTAAGCCTCTGAGGGTGTGGTATTAATGTTTGTAGCCCAAACTTCATATCCCAAACTAGTAAGAATTAAAACTAGAAACAGATGACAGTGCTTTAAGTATTCTTTATTAAAATACAGTGCTGGTTCTTCTTAGAGGAATATATGAAGGCAAGTTATTCTGTGAAAATTATTGTAAATTGTTAGAGACCACAATGGGTAATGCTAGGGATGGCTCCAGAGCAGAACTTCATAGACTAGGCAGCCTTTGGAACAAATACTTTGAAGACCAAAATACTTTGAAGACCAATTGGTTCACTTTTTGTGAACCAATCTTTCAAAAGCTAAACATTTTCATTACATTTATTCCAGGAATGAAATGTGTTTTCTTTAACATTTATCTTTTGATTCTTGCATGGTAAACTAATTCAGAGCTACCAGGTTTCTACACTTGCAAAATGCAGAAATAGTCTTTGTGAAAGTGTTCAAGACAGTTAATGAAACTGATGAGATCTTACTGATAACTTTTCTTTAATTAGAAGCCTCTAAGAAATGGCATCTTTTTTTCAAATGCAGTATACATTAATCTTCTCTTTAATAAGAAGAAAAAATAAATGTAGGGAGAGGATATGCATACGAAAATAAACCACCTCCTCTTTAGCCCAGATTCACAGTGCTTGTGCAACAGATGTGACTCCAGTGTATTGCTATGTACAGATTCAAAGATAATTGAATCCTTCTGTAGTAGCTATTAAAAATGGGTAAATGCTGTATTTCTAGATCAAAATGAAACTGAGAGATATGAAGAATTTTGGAAGAACTGTGTGAGAAGGGGGGTAGAAGGGAGGGAAAGAAGATAAAATTACTTTTTTGTGTTGCTAAAAACATTTCTCTCTTTGCTCAACTTTAACACAAATATTTTCAGACTATCTCTGCCAATTTTGAATTGCAGCCTGAGACATAGCACAAAAGCCCTGTTCTAGAGGACAAAACCACTTATTTTCTGCATTTCCTGTAGGAGCAGGCTGTCCCTTTGTGCCGAAAGATGAGCTGATGGGGAAGAAGACCAGCTTGGTTGATCAGGGAGCTTTTGCTGGAACTCTGGGAAAAAAGAGTTTATGACTTTTGAAAGAAGAGGCAGGCAACTCAGGAAGAGTACAAGTATGTTGTTAAGTCAAGGGAGAAAATTAGAAAGGGAAGAACTTAATTTGTCCACTACTGTAAAAGATAATAAAAAGTGTTTTTATACATATGTTAACAACAAAAAGAGGGCCAAGGAGAATCTCCATCCTTTATTAGATTCAAAGGGGGAACGTTGTTATCAAGGATGAGGAAAATACTGAGCTGCTTTTTGCCTTCTTTGCCTCAGTCTTCAACAGAAAGACCAAACATCCTCAGGCCAGCCAGCCCTCTGAGCTGGTAGAGAGGGACAGGGAGCAGAAAACACCCCTGAAATCCAAGAGGAAGTAGTTAGTGACTTGCTGTGCCACTTAGACATTCACAAGTCCATGGGACTGGATGAATTCATCCAAGGGTACTGAGAGAGCTGGCAGAAGAGCTCACCTAGTCACTCCATCATTTTTCATCAGTCCTGGCTCACTGGGGAGGTCCCAGGTGGCTGAAGGTTGGCCAGTGTGACACAGATTCACAAGAAGGGCTGGGAGGAGGATCCAGAGAACTACAGGCCTGTCAGCCTGACCTCAGTGCCAAGGAAAGTTATGGAACAGATCATCTTGAGGGCCATCATGCTGCACACACATGACAACCAGGGGATCAGGCCCAGCCTGCAGAGATCTGGGAAAGGCAGGTCCTGCTTGACCAACCTGCTCTCCTTTTATGACCAGATATCCACCTAGGGAATGAGGGAAAGGCTGTGGATGTTTTCTCCTTAGACTTGTTACTGTCTCCTGCACATTCTGGAGTCACTGGCAGCCTATGGCACGTACCTGTGAACTCTTCACTGGGTAGAATACTGGCTGGTTGGCTGGGCTCAGAGAGTGGTGGTGAATAGAGTTACATCCAGTTGTGTTGGTACTGGGACCAGTGCTGTCTGATATCTTTATCAATGATCTGGATGAAGGCATCAAGTGCACCCTCAGTAAGTTCTCAGATGACACTAAGGGTCTTCAGTGCCAAAAAAAGGAAGCTGGAAAAATAATTTTTAATAATTGTCTCATTAATTATGATTATATTTTTTTGTTAGAAGAGCTTAAAGAAATAGTGATCACTGTTTTATCCATATAATCAAACTAATGTATTTTTTCCTCTCAGTTTTCTTTTACAAGGGATGAAGAACAGTGAATTTAAGCAAGATGACTTTACCATTATTGTGGTTAAAGCTCTGGTCCTCTACTAGGAAAGCAAACTGTAATCAACCACTTAACTGTTACTGAATTACACTTATCTCCACTTCGCCTGTTTAACTTCCCATAAGCATGCTAAGCACCTCTTTAGCATGCATTGACCTGTGATTATTTCTTGCTTTATGTATCCCTTAGCCCACATTGCAGAAGTGAAAAAAAAAATCCTATTTGTAAACAGTGCGGAATAATACAGTCTGGTTTTGTTTTATTTATTTTTGTACACAGGATGAATTTTTTACATCTTTAGGTCCTCCAAAAATCAAAATTCCAAGCACAAGGATTGAATTTCATGCTGTGAAGTGACACTGATGAAACTTGTTTTTATGTAATGGACCAAATTCACTGTTGCAGTAAGGTGAAAAATTAAATCATTCAGACTTTTGCCTGTTTGATTACCAAGTTGCAAAAATTATAGTCATGCCATAAGCTGTGGTTTTGTGATCTTTCTAAATCACAAGATATTCTGTGTTTGTGGGAATTGTGCAGTGGAACCTATACATAAATACACCTATGTTAATAGCATTAATGTTTTTCTGAAGTCAAAGCATGACTGGTAAAGCTGGCTTTATGCTTGAGTGAGAGCATTTCACTTTCTTTTCACTGGAGGAATTTTCAGCCTGGCAGCAATAGTATTATAATAACTGCCAGCTGCTCACTTGGCACAAGAGTGCCTAGAACCAAGAGGAAGAGCCCAGTGCATTGTACATATAATTTACTTTTCTCTAAGATGAAGGTTTAGGCCTCATAAATATTTTGATCTGGTCTTTGATGGCTTTTGTACACACCAGTCTGAAAATATGCATGTGGAGCATAAGTTGCAGATTTTATTTTGGAGTACATTGGAGTAATTCCCACCAGTAGGGAAGAGCTAGGAAGAGAAATTATTGTGGGAGATTCTTTTGTGAGTGGGTAGTCAAGAATGAAGGAAAACCTGTAAGTTTAAGCAGATGGACCTCCCTTATTTTATACCATGTATTGGATATGCAAGATTATTATCTCCCTAAATATTGGGTCGTTTTGAACTAGTCTTTTCATCAAAAGAATAAGGTTCAAGACATTATTTGTAAGGTAGAAACTCTGGAATGGAAATGAGACCTTATTATATCCTCATCTCTGTGCTTGCCCACCACTGTCAGGACAATGATACAGCAGAAATTAGGTCTGAAAGAGTAAACAGAAGCAATCATTATGCCTTTCACTACGTATAAACCCACACAGCTGCAAGCCAGAGAGCATTTCCTACTCACAATGCCACTTTTCTCTTGGGTGTTTAAAATTGGCTTAAAAAACCACAGCGCACCAAAGGAGAAGCCAGGGGAGACTGTGATCCTTTAAACATCTTTATTTCTAAATCATTTAATGATATCTGGAAACAGACTGTACAATGCTAGGAAGGCATGGTGATCTCTGGTGGTCTCATTTTGAGAGAGAAGTTTTGCTCTGATCTTGTAGTGGGCTTGACCATAAGTTTCTCATGAGCAGGCATTGAGACACCCAAGGAAGGCAGTACCAGTAGGTGCTATCTGCATCCCCAGGATGCCAGCTTCTTGCATCTCCATATTTATTTTTTTACAGTGGACAGTCTCCAGTGAAATTACAGATAACTGGAATTCAGGCCATTTCACCTGCATGAGGGAAGGAGAAGATTCTCCTTGTTGTGAGGACATCCTGGGGTGTGCATGGGAGTATAACATGGGAAATTCTGAGCTCTAAAGGAGTATGTGATTAGAAGCATGTGGCTTAATTTGCTTTATGGTTCTTTACTTAAAATACATAGTAATGCCTTCTTTCTTGGCAGGATTCCTCTGTCTTAGATTCTTTATAGACTGAGCTGTCTTATTCAAAGTCTCATGCTGCAGTCAGCTAACAAACCTCTGATCTCAGCTGCTGGTATAATGTAAGCAAATGCTGCTTTGCTGTAACCAAGTATAGTAAATATACTATAATGCTGCTTTAGTGATACTTTTTTTATTTGATTTGTGCCAAGCCTGATGTATTTCAAATTAATGTGGAAGCAATATTCTGATTGCAAGCAACTGCAAAAGCCAACTTGCTGTGTAAATTCCACACTTTCTGCTGGGAGTTCCCACATCTAGCAGTTGCAGTTTACTCTAAATCCCGTTTGAGAGATGGACAAGATGGTAAAGAAATAAAAAAAAAAGGAAGAAAGATAGATAATACAACTTAGAAGTTTCCCATGCAGAATCTCAGCAGTAACTGTGAGGAAAATGTGACTGACTCTCTCCTCTTTCTTCCCCATGTTGTTTTTGTTGTAGTACTGGGACAATGGTAATCCATGTTTGTGCCTTCTTCCTGCCACATATGCACAACACCTGTGGTTCATGAGAATCTGGGAGGAGGTGGTTCTTTCTCTTTCCTTTATGCTTTTCGTACTACTTATTCTCCCTCTCCTTCCTTCTGAAGGTACAGGGCAATGAAAGAAGGAATTTAACCAGATTTATGCTTTTTCTTTCTTGTACAGCTGTATGTGTCGTGGGATATTACAACTGGGTCTGTTTCTACTGCCCTTTGACTAAAGTTCCATCATATTTTTTGGTTCCCAGGCTTCTCTGACAGAAGGATAATAACATGCATATGATCTGTTTCTGCTTCAGCTGCTTACAGATTGTGAGTGGCAGTGGGGCTGACCAGCTGCAGTTTGTTTTTTGGAGTTACTGCCTCAGTTACTTTGAGGAATAGAAAAGGAAATGGCTTCTCTACAGGTTAAGGGTGGGAGGAGGACTTTTTTCTGCAGTGGCAGCAGACAGTGAAACACTCTTTTCTCCATGCATGTTCTTTTAGTTTTCAAGGAAAAGCTTTCAGTGCCCTGTTCAAAATAAATGTAGTTACAGAAAATACTATCACCAAATTTATCTTGACTTGTATCAGCAGAAGTAGCAAAATTGAGTGGAATTTGGATTCTATGAAGCAGTCAGTTCAGATGACAGAATAACAACACTAGGGAGTCCCCAGAGTATGTGATTCTCTGGGACTGTGTTGTCCCATTTGGTTTCACTGTTCACTAAATGATCACTGGCCAAGCTTCCTCATCAAAGCCCAAACTGATACAAACAATATTGGGTAAACTTAGATCTAAATGGCAGTTGAAATTATTAAATTGTGAAATTTAAGAGTGTGCTGCTTTTGTTTCTATATTTACTTACGTTTTATGTCTTCCTCATCCATGGGATTGCATTGTTCTAAGATGAACCCTACTGGATGAGGTGGAGTTGTGTTGCACACTGATGCCTCCCAATGACCAATATAAAGCAGCACACAATCCATAATTGTAAAAATATTTGTACAAAATATTTGTAAAAACTCTTCACCTCCCCCATTCATAATACCATCATTACATCGCCTTTTAAAGTGACTGTTAAACATATCACATACCAGCCATCAAGTGTCTTTGTGTTTAATTCCCATTTAATATTGGGCTATGATTGCATATTACCAAGCAAAGGGAGGACAGCTGTATCACTTTAAAATGCATGTTGATTCTGCTTTTGTATTTTTAACACAATAGTTAGAATTCCATAGAAGCTAAAATAGAAATTGGTATACTCCTAATCTTTAAAAAGTAATATTAATTTTAAAAATGAAGTGGAAATATCAATGTAAGTAAAATTTTATCTGCTGTCTTCTGGTGTAAAACAAAATATTTTGCAGTCTAAAGAGCTGGTTGTATTATTTAAAGAATGTCTTCTCATTTTGAGTATTTTCATGCTTTAAAAATCAGCATTCTCTGCATGTTCCTATCTCTTTCTTGTCTTTTTCCTGTCATAACTGTATTTAAATAAAACTACCATAAAACAAGCCATTTGTGAACACTGAATTAAAAAAAAAATCAATTTTAAGGAACAACCTAAAAACCCAGGAAATTGACATAATCTTTCAGAGGCAGTGCTTGGTTCAAGGTCAGACCATTGATCTTTCACTCAAACTATATAATTTAAAGTGGTGTTTTTAGCACAGAATTTGTCTGCTAATATCAGTCCTTTTCTGTATGTGTATATTGATAGAACATAATGAGATTACATATATTCTGATGAATAATGGCTGCCTTGTAAACTTGCCACCTACCTACTGTGACTCTTATGAATATTTGATGATAATAAGTAGTAGGAACTTCACTGTGTTGCTTACTTAAAGAACCCAGCAGCACAGGAGTACCTTTTGTTCTGCTTTTTTGCTCAGGGTAAGCAGTATGATATTTATATTAATATTAAATATTATACACATCTAACATATTCTTGTTCTTAGTACTAGGAGTTCTGTTTTAGGAGGAAAAGGTTGAGAGATGGAAGACACAATTTTTAACATTTGAAGTTGTATTTTAAGATGAGGCAGGGTTGGCTGGTTAGTCTTACACATGTATGAATTAGCAGTTGAGGAAAAGGAAAAAAAGCAGTGAGCTACACTCACCATTTTGCCAATGCAGACATAGGTACAAGGTGTCTAAAATTAGTGTCTGTAGGTCAACAGTTTTGTAGATGTCTGTACAATGTCTGGTTTATCCATTATCACCTATTGATCCTATAGGCAGTAGTTTTGTGTCATATATTGCAAATTAGGCAAAATCTGTCAGCAACAGGCAGCACCTTTTATTGTCTCTTCATCTGGTTTCTTTTTTTTTAGATGTGTAATAGAGGGTCTTCCCCTTGTATGCTGTTTCAAGGTATTTTGGTGTGAAGCTGGTATCCAAAACCACATTTCTGATTTAATTGTGTTCAATTGAGATTCTTGGTTGGGTTTCTCCTATTTGAAAACTTAGTGCTTTCATTATCCAGCTTGCTTTACAGGCTGTGTTTGAAACAGTTGCTGTATTTTGTTTCATTACGTACTTTTCCTTCTGAAACTTGCAAGGCCTGTTACACAGCTATATTTTTCCTTACTCAAGTGGTGAGGACAACAGCAACAGCTCTGACATTGATAGGTAGACATTTCATTTACTTAAAATAATCTGCCATAATAGTTACTAGAATTTTTTTTCAGTAGCTCCTGCATATTGAGAGTGTAAAATCTACAATTTTATTAATGCTTCTGTAGCAGTTTTCTTGAAAAGCAGTGCTTTACAGAATTTGTTTTTCTTTCAGGCAATCAGTTTCCTCCCGTTGCAGCTCAGGATCTTCAGTTTGTTCTGAAGGCTGGATACCTGGAAAAACGTAGAAAAGGTAAGTTTAGCTATCTTTGTGAAAGCTAGTGCATATTTAATGTCTGGGAAGTCTGTATGTCTGTATTTGATGTTATACACATGAACAACTTTATACAGGAGTGATAAATAACATGAGAAGCTGAAATGTTGCAGCATTATTATGCAAAAGAAGCATAGCACATAATTGCTTCTATAGTATTGAAAGAAAATCCTATTTATTTACTAACAAAGTCATGCTGTGAAAGTCCACTCAGCCATAATTCAGAGACTTTCAGATGTTTTTGAAGAAAACATTTGGAACGTATGTACAAGTACCATATGTTGACTTCATGTTTCAGTGAGCATCAAGATTTATTTTCCTTCAAGAGGGCAAATATTGATCTCAGCTTTGGTTCAGTCAATATTTACCTTGATTCAATAAATCTTATATTGTCACTTTAATACCCACTTAATGCTGCGATAACTCTAGGAAATATTTAGGAAGTTGTTCATTATTTCCTTATATTTAATGTTACACATGACTTCCCTCTTTATGTGATTTAAAATTCTTATTTGTTTTCTTACCACCAATTTTTATTTCTAATTTTCTTCTCAGTGCCATGCATTTCCTTAGTTTCCTTTCCTTACTGTCTTTTCCTGGCTCCTCCTCCCTCTTACCTCACCCTTGAAAAGAAGTAACACATTTTTGTTCAATAATGGCATAAACCAACCTAACACATGTTGTATTAATTTCAGACCACAGTTTTCTTGGCTTTGAATGGCAGAAGCGTTGGTGTGCTATCAGCAAGACAGTCTTCTATTACTATGGAAGTGACAAAGGTACTTATAACAATTATGAAAGCAACTATATTTTAATGTGTAAAAGGATATGAAAGATTTGTTGGAGTTGGAAACTGCAAAGAAAAGGTAATTTTAAGAAATGGAATGAAACTTTTAAAAGAAAGTTCTTTTCTTTTAAAAAAATTGGACAGTGCTGTGAATTTTTAAACTGTGTAAATATTCATCAGAACTTGTCAGTGTTTTCTAAAGCAGGGAAACTGAGGAAAAAGAAATTTAAGTTTCTTTTAAAGCTAATTAGTTTGCTAATAACAGCTGGCTGTTCAGTTTGGTAGTGTGCTGGTATTCAACTCTTTTACTAGATAGAAAATGTTCTTTCTCTCCAAATAGGATGTTAATTTGAAAACATCCTCTAGTAATTATACCTTCCAAGTTCCTTAGAGATGGTTCTGTCCAGGAAAATATTAATCTAAAAGCTGCACAGTGGAGTTCTTTATTTCTATTTAAAAGGTTATGCTCTGGAAAAGCTAGAAATAAAGTAATGTATTTAACTGGAGTCAGCAAAGGAAACTAAAGCAAACTTCTGAAGGTGACTTTCAAATTTAAATGGCCAGTTTGGAAAGAATCTGGCATAAATGTTGTAATATTACTTTGAATTTTTGAAATTGACAGTCAAATAAAACATATTTAAATTCTGTGACATGTACATTTGATGTTCAAGGGTAAACAAAATGATGCATGATTGTATCTGAGTAAATTTTAAAGTAAAATAATGTCTTCCAACACCCCCCCCACCTCCCCCAAAAAAATTCTAGGGCAAACTTTCCATTTAATTTTTTTTGTCTTTTTGTTTGTCCTTTTATTTTTGAGATTACTTTAGGTAGTTATTATGTTGGCTTTTTTTATTCAAAGACTAATATGATTTGCTTCAGTTTGTTTCATTCTTTGGTATACTGACTCATTTAAGCTTGTCCTCTCTTTAAAACCATAAGAAGTAAAGAGTCAAGTTGTCAGTCCAGTTTTCATTTTGCTAGTTTCCCATCATGTCCTCTTTTCAGTTTTGCTAGCATGTCTGCTAAATGTTGCTTTTTCTTCTGTGCTCTCTTCTTGGGATTTACAGGTTGATCAGGCTTCACGAACATGAAAAATCTTTGTTCAGAAATTTTGAGGAGATGTGGCATGATACTGATTTGGATTTGTCAGTACTGATTGATTATTTCTCTGGAAAATGATCACGTGCTGTTTACTTATAAATATATTGTTATACATTGCCTAGTATACATTGCTATTTAAAAATAGCTATTATTTTTTCAGAAGATATTGCTAGTTCATAAAGATTGTTGTTGATTATAAAATCTTTGTATTTTTGTCTGCTATTTTTTTAGGAAAAAAAAGGCTTGATTTTTTTAACATTCTTTTCTGTATGGCTGTGCTAATGATTACTTATGCTTTCTAGCATGTCATCTTTGTATTAAGGCAGGCATGTTGCCCACCTGGTCTTTGTCTTTGTCTTTCTTCTTTTGCAACAACCTGATTATCAAGTCTGTGTGCAATTTTTAATACCTGTATTGAAAGTTAAGACGCATAGAAATACATTCCCTAGCACTCAGGAGGTTGGTGTCACGTTAGGAAATGACTGTCGTATTTTGTGCGATCTCTTTCATTTATGGATCTATAGAGATGTTTTTTTTTTGGCTAATGCATTTAGAGCTTTTGCAGGCTGAAGATTGTTTGGGGAAGGTCCTCCTATCCATAACCTAAGGTTGTGGGAGGGGCACGTGGTCCATTGGAACTGTATTGAATCACAGAATCATTTAGGTTGGAAAAGACCTCTAAGATCATAGAGTCCAACCATTAATGCAGCATTGCCAGGCCCACCACTAAACCCTGTCCTAAGTGCCACATTTGCACGTGTAATAAATACCTCCAGGGATGGTGGCTCCACCACTTCCCTGCACAGCCTGTTCCAATACATGACAACTCTTTCAGGGAAAAAAATTGCCTAATACCCAATCTAAACCTTCCCTGGTACAACTTGAGGCTATTTCTTCTTGTATTATCACTTGTTGCTTGGAAGAAGAGACTCACCCCCACCTCATTACAATCTCCTTTCATGTAGTTGTAGAGAGCATGGCATAGTTGGACTCCAAGCAGTAATTCCTGTAATTCATGGAGGAAGCAAACGAATCAGATGCATGAATTTCTGCCCTACCTCCATTGGATTGGTGCTTGTACTGCAGAAAAATTAGTTAATCTTGATGTAGTGACTTGATCTTGTAATATGGGATGACCAAGTCACTCCTGAACCTGGTTTTTCTGGACTGGTCAGAGGTACTGTCTTCAGGCCTGTGATCCTATATAAAAGTGCCTGTTGCAGTGCAGAAGCAACTCACTGTCACTGAGCAGGAACTGGACACCAGCCATGGCAGACTAGCATGCTGTCAGAAGTGAGCTGTCACCTTAATGGTTCTGGGGGTACATGCTGCAGTTCACCACGCTGTTCAGCTGCACAGTGTCAGCATGGATGAGGTGTGTGATGAGGCAATCCTGAGCAGCTCTGGCATTTACTCACTGCAACTGTTTTCACTCCCACTGTTGTGGCCAGCAGTGGTACCTGCTGTAGCATGCTGTTGTGCTGGGGGCCTCCTTCTTTTACTGTGACCCTTGATGCTGTACCAGATAACTTGGACCAGGTAGAAATTCAGAGTGTGTTCATACCCACTGTAGAACAGCACTGAAGTGTGTGTGTGGTGGCTTTGTGCAAATTGTGAACCTGGTTTCAAAGTGTTTAGGATTCCACACGCGCTTACTCCTGCTGCCTGCATCACTTTAGATGGATGATGGGCTGCTAGTGCCTCTGTGTTGGGGGATGTAATGCTGAGAGGCAGCAGGGATTTCTGCATCCACCTTGGTTGCTTTGAATTGTGTCTGGTTTTAAAACCAGACCATAGGTGAATAAACTGTGAAAGCTATTTTGTGTCTGCAGTGATGTGTCTTTTGTTGACTGAAGTTTGATTTTTTCATGCTTAAGTACCAGTGGAAATGTAACTGAGTGGTTAATATGAGGCTATAGGATGCCTTTTTATTATTTGTATAGATTTGTTGTTTCCAAAGCAGTTTTAGTTCTTCTAACCAAACTTCTCTCCTTTTTGCATTGGGAAAGCAAGAAGTGTGGAAGTGTATAAAGCTCACAAATAATGTAAGGAAGAGTTTCAGAATCATTTGCTCTAAGCTGAATAATGAAAAATAAGGCCTAGTCCAGAAGTATATACTGCAAGATAAAGCCTGTGAAATACAGTAAATGGCTGTGTGTTTGTGTATGTGTTCACCTAAACAACTCCAAGCATCTCTTCAACAGTGCAGGCCAGCGTATTTCTTGTTTCCCTCTTTTCTCTTCAGTTTTCTCCTCCATTTGGTGTAGCATTGGGTAGTGAAACAATGTAATTTTTCCAGCCATATAGACAGGTCTAAGTGAATCACCTGCATTTTTTCTCTTGATCACCAATAAATGGAGTAGATGGAGAAACAAGGCTTAAAGGTTTGAGCTAATCACATGTCAGAAATAGGTGTTGTGGGATGCACGTGTGTATTTATGCCTGTGCTGCAGTATCAGTTGCCAGCACGTGGCCCACAGCATTGCAGAGGGCTGTGTTCAAATGTCAGAGCTGGGTGGGATTTTGAGAAACTTGCCTGGTGTTCCTTTTCATCATCTTTCCTTCCATAAATCTTTTATAGTCCTCTCTTTTCTTTTCTTCCATGCAGTTGCACCCTGAATTGAGTACCCTGGTTCCCTATTTTTTTTCTATATGATCTCTGGCTGTTCCTGTATCCTCAGACACCGAGATGGTATGGATAACCTTTCAGACCTCAAAGTGCCTGTGAATAAGGAAAGTTAATTTGTTGCTTTATAAATGATTGAATTAATGGCTTCATTACTTCTTTCTCACTAGGCCACAATGTTATATGCCCTTCTGTCTCAGCAAACTGGAGAGATCGGCTAAATGTTTAGCAAGACAGTAATTGATAACATTATGGTAATTTTTCCTCTGCTAATGGGCACTAAAAATTTATTTTCATTTTTATAACTTGAAAATGGTATCTGCTTGCCCGCCAGTAATATGATATTAAAGAGGGGTATAATTCAGAGGCTTTTAGAAAAGTCTGAGTTTATTTTTTATTTTTCAATTTCTTTAGTTTTAACATGGACATGATAGTTCTGGATTTCTCTGAATAATAAGATAGTGATGACCAGGCCAGTGGTGAACTACTTCTATTTGGGCAGAAAAGGGAATTGTGCATGCTCAACAGGACTTCCTTGTAGCAGGGTGATGGAAATCAAAGGCATCTATCTAATGTGTACTGAGTCTTCTGCTGTAAGACTGTTAAATTCAGACCTCAGGACTCACACTTGTTGTTAATAATGTGTTATTTGAAAAATAACTACTGGGTATAAGCAAACAGAATGTAAACAATTCAGTGCCCTAAATAACTTCTTCCATTTCTTAATTATTTTACAATTTCAGTTTCTCAGAGGACTAGATTAAAGGAAAAAAGAAGAAGAAAAAAAAAGTTGATTATGTTTCAGATCTGCTGTCTTAAAGGGAAGAACTTCTGTGCATGTATTTGTCCAAAAGCTGGAAAAGGAATTACCATTTTGGAGATACTTACACTGAGCTATTTTTTGGTAGCAGACGTCCTGCACATGGAAAAGTATGCGAAACTACATTTAGCATGAAGCCATGTATACTGTAAAATCTTAAAGGTTCCTAATTTCAAGATGAAGAGAGTTAAATTATAGATTCTAATAGTATCTATAAATACTTTATCACTCTCTGAAATCTTTCTGTTTGCCTTTGTTCCTTATGTCTTTCTCTGTAACTTCTTTCCTTTCTACTATCCCAGTCCTCTCTGTTCTTCAGAGTGCACTAATTCTTTTTACATGTGCTAATAATATGAGCACATCGCCTTAGGCCTCAAATTTACAACCCAGTAATTTCAAAATCTCATTGAAGGTTTACCCTTCTTTGTTTTAAATGTTCCCATGGACTTAGTTACACAAGGTTACTTCAAAACGTTTTTTCTCTGCTTCCCTTGAGACTCTCTTTACGCAATATAATATTGGCCCTGTTTCTCTTAACAATGTTTAACTCTTTTTAGGATGAATGAAGTTTATATGTGAGCGAAATGTTTAAAGGCTTTCAAATTTTATTCAGATCTGAATTTTCTCTATGTTAAATATAGCCCCCATATTTAGTTCATTTAAAATTCTGTGTACTAGCTTTTTATTTTTTTTTTTCCAATACTTAGTGCCTGACTCTCCCCTCTGCTATACTACTTTTTTGTGATTTTAAATTCCTGTTGCAAAATGATCTTCACAGACCCAGATTTATTTTTTCTGTTCTGTGCCTGACATAGGAAACAGGGGAAAGAGGAGGTTGAGCAGATGAGAGCAAAGGACAGCTTATGCTGAAATGAGATTTGGCTTCATTGTGGAACAAGTTATGCTTATGATGTTCACAGTCCTTTTTATTTTTACAAGACTGATACTACACTTTTTGCATTTCTGTTTTTTTTTTTTTCTGGCACAACTTAGGGGTTTTCTGTGGTTGAATGTAACAACAATTTTTTCTTGATAAAATAACATCCAGCAAAAATGTTATTGTGTTTCAGAGAAGTGTGTTCCATCAGCATATATCTCCCTAGTTCTTCCTAAATATGTTGTTGTATTCCTGCCTAAGCAAAACTCTGGTTCTGATTTGGGGATTCAAAATGAAAATTAAACATCTGTAATGTAAATGTGCTTCCTGAAGCTACTGTTGACTCCTGCTATAAAAACTACCAGTATCTAATTTTAATTCTCCAAGTAAAATCTTTAAGTCTTCAAAACATTTTAATATCAGAAACTATTTAATTCTCCCTAAAGCACAGTCTCCAGAAAATATTTCTGATACAAACAATTTAACTGGTGATGTGAAAGTTCACAGGAGTCGCTGTGGCCCTAATTGTACAAAGCATCTTGAAACCAGAAGCCCAGGTCAGTGCAAACCCGTTTAGCTGCAAGCCTGTGCCAAGCAGTGAAGTCGAGGTGATTGTTGAGTCTGGTGATGCCAGGATGGCTCTGCCTTCAAGCCTGCACCCGACTGCTCTGCCTGGCCAAGCAGCTGCTGTGGGTCATGGTTTGCTCCGCGGTGATCAAGGGGGGTCTGATCCTTTTCAGCTGGTCTCCAGTCCTAACTGAAAAGGTGTATTCTGCAAGAGCAAATGGCATTTTTAGACCTCCACTGTTTGTCACCATCAGAGCAGGCAACTGAGCTATAGCTGACCTGTGTTCTGCCATTCTGTATTTCTGGAGCCATTTCTCAGGACGTACTGCGTCTTACCTCTGGCTTGCTGCCACAGGGAGTGTGAATTCTTAGAGTCTTTCAACTATAACAGGTTCTGAGTCAGGGCTGTGAAGTACCTCGTTGTCTTAGAATTTCCTCATTTGCACCACACTGGACTTTATTCAGAGGTTACTGGTAAGACAATTGGAAGTAAAAGCAGCAATGCTAAATCTAGTCTATTGCTGTAATGGTCATTGAAAGACTATAATAGCAAAGGATGGATGTATATAAATATTTGGTGGTGTATACAGGTAATTTTCATTAGCACTGAAGTAGCGTGTTAAACCGTATAAAGAGAAAAACAATCAAATGCGATGTGGATGTCATGCACCATCCTAATCCAAAGTACAGCATCTTTGTGGTTTAACTGCAATGCTCTTTGAAAGAACGAGTACAGTGCAAAGATCATTCGAGATTAGCTCTGTAAAAGTGTATTACCATAAAAGGGATCATCCATGTCACAGAGAAGCAGTCTCAGAAATAATCCAAGAGAGTAAATTTGAATACTTGCCTCATTTTTATCTTGACAAAATGTTTTTACCTTTTGAACCTGGTATTTGTTTATTCTGCCTGCGTCCTCCTATCTTCTAGGGTTTTGATAAACCTCCAGCATGGGAGAGTGAGAAATTAATGTGTTTCACTTCATCTTCTCCCTGAGGTCACAAGGGAGGGAACAATAACAGTCCTAGGCAAAAATGAATTTCATTAAAAGGAACCTAGTTAACCTATTGCAAGTTATTATTTCTAATATCTACCTTGGTATGATTTCATGAAATTTGCATGTGTGTGCTGTTTGAAATAGAGGTGGAGGATTGAGCAAATAGAAAATATTAGTACTATATTATTAGTACTTATTTAAGACAGAATAAAACTTACTGTGGGGGAAGTGACTAGAAGTGAAAATAGAATGGTGCCCCAGATTTTCTCATATGATTGTGTTATTAGGTATTTGCTTGCCCTGGGTGAGAGTTCATAAAAAGGTGGGAAGGACAGAGAATATGTGTTGATGTGCACATAAGATTACTAGAAAGAATATTTGACTGATGAATGCTCTCATGTCCATGTATGTTCACATTGCTTTGTTAGCCAATTTTTACCCTCTCAGGAGTGGAAACAGATTTTCTTTCCTATTAAATTCCCAGAAATATGACAAAAATTTGTTGAAAACTATTTTATCTACTGTAGAAATTTTCTCCTTTTGTTGACAAGTGTAAGCAATGGATGCTTAATTTGCACCTAAGTTCTATTCAGCAATACTTAAAGTAGTTTGGCTGCTGTGCCTGGTGCTTATTGTTAATTAATGCTTTTCTCTTCTGTGTAAAAAAAGCCCGACACTAAATGACATTTTTAAAATATGCAACTGCACTTTGTTCTTTGTTTGCCTGTGCAAAATGTGAAATACAATGCCAGTCTTCACTTGAATGCTGCACTGTGATCTGCAGAAATTGCAAAACTTAATTACTTTTACATTTTTTGGTTTTTTTTAATATTTGCCAAAATATGCCAGAGCACATAAAATCTGCTCTAGAATTTGGTTTGAAGGGCTTGAAAGGAGTGCACAGGTGCCGCTTGCACAACATGCAGTGTATTTAAAGGCAGATCTGCTGTAAGTGATACTTTTATAAACCAGAACGTTTGAAAAGTAGAATATTGTCTTTAAAACAACCACATGGCTGTACCTAATAAACTGTGGTAGGGCTCAGTACTTTTATTAGCTAATTAAACATTTGCTGTTTTGAGAGAATGGCTTTTGGAATGAACACAGATGCACACACCTGAATTTATAGCAAAATTCATTCTGTATTTTTGCCATGTTGAAAGGAGCCACATCTGGGAGTGGGTGGGAGAATGTGAAAAGCAGCTTTTCCAATTGCTTAAAAAGAAGCTTGAAGTTTATTTTTTGAGTGAAGTGGTTAGTTTAGGAGGGAGCTCAGCAAGTTCCGAGCTAGACAGGTTTTCCCATTGGTTTACTGAACCTGAAAGAGACACTGATTTATAGGAAACGTGTCTTGCAAGTTCCAGTTCTTGGCTTTCCCTAGATACAAGTGTCATAACACGCACTTCTTACTAAATAAGACCACCATCTGCAAACATCCCCCTGTGGAATTCCTTAGGCATCCTACAGAAAAAATGTACTTTTGGGTACATCTTCCCTTAAAATAAAGCTTTATCTCAGGAAGCATCACTTAATCATTTGGCTAAAAACCTCCGTGTTCTTTGTAAAATTCATGAAATAGAAAACAAAATCTGAATAAACGATAACCTGCTGAGCCACTTACATTCACTGTTGTAAATGAAGCTCTAACTTTGTTTTTTATCTCCAACAGACAAACAACAGAAAGGTGAATTTGCCTTAGAGGGCTACACCATCAGAATGAATAATAGCCTTCGGAAGGATGCGAAGAAAGATTGTTGTTTTGAAATCTCTGCTCCAGATAAGCGCATTTATCAGGTTGGACTTTTTTATGTTGACTTGAAATTTAATTGACAAAGCTGTTACAATTCCAGTTACTGAATTAGCATTTCAGTGAAACAACTGTCACTGATATCTTAATGAAAAAAGGAAGCCCTTGCTTGCATATATTGTATATTCATATATTAGGAAAAAAAATCTGATTAAACATATGTATGTACATGTTCAAATATTATCTTTTTGGTCAAGAGCAAGGAAATCTATCATCTTTATCTATTGGTCATTTCAATATTACCATTTTAATATCTATTGTATAGTGTGTCGGTGTGATTTCTTGGATGAATTAAATAGTAGAAAAAAGTTAAAATATGTATCAGTGTTAAATACATATTGTATTGGTCATGGCTTTTCAAGGAAAACCTACAAAAAGGCACATATCAGCTGTGCAATTCAGAGATCTATCAGCCAGACATCAATATGGAATGTAAGTTTAATAAGTTTTAAATATCTGAGATTGCGGTTGAAAGCCAGTTAATTAAGCTGTCAGGTAGTGTGTTGGAGTCTGACAAGAACATTTTTAAGAAAACTGTACCCAGCAGTCTAAAGAAATTCATGGGTGTCTTCTAATTGTCAAGGGCAAATTTTGTTCATCAGTTCTGGCTTTGACATTGATGAAGAGAAGCAGCTTTTTTCTGCACAGCTGCCAGCTGCTGATCAGAGTTTCAAATCCATCATCCTCTCCTTCAATTACGTAAATTTGTCAAAATTAGCTGTACATTATAAGAAGCATCCTTGCAAGAAAAGTACCAGAAGACATGAAAAGAATTGCTAATGGTTTCTGGAGGAAGTGACGGGAATGTTACATTCCCTCTTTTTTATTGCTAATGAAATTGTAGTTGTGTTTTTGACATTACTGCTAGTAGTTATTAATAAGCATTTAATAGTTTACAGCTGCCACTCCCAAGGAAGCAGAGGAATGGGTACAGCAAGTCAAATTTGTAATTCAAGGTAAGCCAGCCAGTAGAGCAGTTGCCTTTATTGCCAATACTGCTTAGTGACAATTGTTCTGTCCATTTACTTATCTGTCATATTAGTACCTGTAGGATTCCCACATGTCCAAGTTTTGAGTAGCAAGTCCTAATTTTCGATTGTATTACAGCTTTTATATGACTTTTCTCTTTCTTCAAGATTTTTGCTTTTCTCCCAGAATACTATCTAGCTTGAAAGCTCTCCCTTATATAAGCTCCTTCATATAAAACCTTTCTTACCCCTTGAACAGTATAAAAAAAAATAAGCAGAATGTACTGGAAGGAGCAAGTCATAGATAAATTGTTTTCATTTTGCATAAATTTCTGCTTAGGCATTCTTTTCCACTAGATGTTAACTTTTTAAACTGCTGTTGCATAGATACAGGATCTAATGCTATTCCTGAAGAGGAGGAAGAGGAATATGATGATGTTGGACAAGCGAACAGTGACGCAATAGATGATAGCATTTACGAAGAAGTTAAAGGTATTGTTGAATTCTAACTGTGTGACTTGTGATCTTTTTGTCTTCTCTGCTTCTAGTTTGATAACTCTGAGTGGTTTAAAGGAAGTGAGTAAAGTAGCACGACGAATAAGATACTTTTAGATTTCAGATTTTGCTATGACATTGAAAAAAAATATCTTCAGTTCTGAGTGAGAACAGTTTTCTTTGGCAGGGGCATCAAAATAGCACAGAATGTGTAAAAGTGAACTCAGGGGACCTTCAGCTCGTTAACATTTTCTGGTATGCAATTTTTTTAAATTAAAAAATTGAAAAGCCTTAAAATTTTTCCAGGAACATGCCCATTATTTTTTTTCTTTATTCATTTTGGCATTTGTATTAAGCAGAAGTTCTCTGTCATTTGAAATGTTACCAGCTTCTGCCTAATACATGGTATTACAATCCTGCAAGAAGACAATGTGTTTGTTTGAACAGACTCTGGAAATGAGCTGCAAGGAAAGCAACATGAGTGTTGACACTGTTCTGTTTCATGTTTTCCAGCATGGCTATGATGATACAGAAACTTTTTTCTGTGGATTTTCCAATGTGGTCGAATGATTATGCCTTTAAATGTCCAACTGTATCTGTTAGATGGCTAAACAAAAGAAAAACAGCTTGGCAAAAGTTCTTGATTATAGACATTCAAGTATTAGGAGAAAGGTTGCTGTTCTTTATTAAATTTTAAGAAGCTGAAAAAAGAAATCAATTTTTCAGTTATCATTAGTTAACAAGTGGTATGACAATTAATAATCACTTTGTATGAAATAAGAGTTCTATACCCCTTGCTGTTTGGAGCAGTGCAATTATCAGCAATAATCTGAGAGGAAAAATTAGTTGTTTCATGTGATGCTCACTAACCTTCTGTATATATTAGGTAGAATTTCCTGACCACTGGAGAAAAGAACATTTTACACTTCGTCTTGATTTTCAAATTAAGGTCATTTCAGTGAATAAAGGGTGAAAAAAACAAGGTTCTCATGAAAATGAGTATCATAAAATTATAAGATATCAATTTATATATCTTTAGGAGCTGTTTTTTGGGTTGTTCCCTATCTTTGAATTGTACCTAGATTACTTCAACACAGAAAGCATGTTCTGCTGAAGTGACATGCAGTGTGTCATGCATGCTGAAAAACTCTCTGCAATGAATATAAAAACTACATTACTGGGCTTAATTTTATAGCTGCAAGATACATCCAAACCTTATTGCATTTTGGATGTCGAGGTTCTTACAGAATGAGGATTTGTATGCTTGCTTATGCTTTTGTTAAAGAAGCTCTACTTATATCCTGGGATAAATTACTCTTTTTTTGAGCTTCAGTTACCTTATCTGTTCATTTCAATGTCAGACAGTAAGTAGATCTGGAGCAGTAACACATAAAATACTGGGAGAAGGGCATTGGTTAATATAGACTTTGAGTTCTTTGCTTCGAGCTCTGTCTTCAGTGAATTGCTGCCTTGGTGTGATTCTGTAGGAAATTAGAGTATTTTCACTTGCATCCCTTTTTTATGACAGTTTTCTGGGAGCTGCTATCTCCTAATGTGGCTAATAAACCTGAAATGTAAAAACATCACAAAGAAGGGGTAGTTCAAGAAATTTAGTTTCAGTTTTTAGTTAATTTATTTCCCTGTGATCTTGGAGTGTGCTTCATTTTCATAATATCAAGTAGAGATTATCTTCCTTAATCTTTTTCCATCTCATCTATTTGAATTGAGAACTTCTCAGGAAAGATCATTTTACTTCTTACAGTGGAGCTTTTAGTTTTGACTCCGATGTGTTGACATAATTAAGTAAAAATAAAGGATAAGTTTGCAATAGGTTTTTGGT
Source organism: Melospiza melodia melodia (assembly GCF_035770615.1). Lineage (NCBI taxonomy): Eukaryota > Metazoa > Chordata > Aves > Passeriformes > Passerellidae > Melospiza > Melospiza melodia. The sequence goes on along the minus strand of NC_086194.1, from coordinate 34,148,197 downwards.
GATTACTTAGTCCTTTTATCATATACTTAAAATGGGATTACAGACTTATGACTCTGAGGCCTTAGAGCAGTCCTCTTCTTCATTCGTATCATATTGAAGAGTGTTAGATGAAATGCTGGTAGATAAACCTCACAGGAGTAGGCTTTATTTATTTTTTGTGTAGCTGTTCATCTAAACTTGATGGTAAAAGAGTATAAAAGAGTACATTCCAGTTTGGTTCATCTCCTTTAATTAAACCTGATTGGTTGCATTTAATTACACTTGGCTGTCCTTCCTATTTTCCCAGGTAAGTGAATTACATTTTCTTCCTTTCATGGTCAAAGGTGGAGCATCATTATCCCTGCTGTTACCTGGCATAATAATACAGAACAAATAAGAAATCTGGAATGCCTGTTAAGAGAACAGAAAAAAATTATTTGTACAGCTGCAAAGCTATGCTAAGCTCTGGAATGCAGAAGGCAAACATGCTAGATCCTTGTGAAGAGGGAGAAGAAATTAATCTCCACTTTGTTTTTATCCTCAAAGCATATTCATGTTAGAGGATTCTAATCCTCTGTTTTCACAGATCCACTAGCTTTATAAATATTGAATTTCAGGTGCACAGCTCATTGTACTATGTTATAATTTATTTGGTTATAATTTGCATTTTCTCAAGTAAGTAAAATTTTGCATTTCTGTGGTTTTCCAGTGTTTTTATGCCAGCATTTTAGAAGAAAATTAAGCGAGTTCAGTTGATAATATTTAGTTTGGTATTTGAATAAAGATTTTTATATTAAAAAAAGCATGTTGATATTTTTGCATGGTTTTGAAAATTGGGAAATTTTGAGAACTGTGGCACTAATCAGGACTGACGCTGTATTCTCTAGCTATCTCATTGCTTAGCTATTTTTTTTTCTCCTGCTAGTGACAGGAGACAGTGTGGATGAATTTTCCAGGCAGAAGCTGGATATGTTCAAACCAGTATCCAGAATGCCAACAGACTATTAGCCTAAAGCACAGATTTCAGTGGTATACACCATGTACTGTCTGCTGGCAGCTTGATAGTTGGGAGGGGTACAAAGAGATGTAGGAAATTTAATCTTTTGATCTGTTAAGTCACTTTCTTCTTTAATAGCCCATACAAATTCATATTTACCATGAAGGATAATTTTCATAGTTCTCAGTCAGTGTTTTGCTGTGGTTATTCAGGTAAAGTAAAAAAAACATCAGAACTTTCAAAGAATTCCCAAGTTGTAAAACTTCCCTTGGAAGATTCTTCAGGAAAAGAAATCTTTATGCTGTCTTCAGCAAACTAGGGTTTAGTCGTGTGGGTTTTTAATAAAATCATGGAGGAAAACTTGGCTAAGCAAAATGTAAAATTTCGTTAATAAAGGACCATTTTTCTTAATTAGCTATTTATTTTCTACCTTAGTCACTGTATATAATTTTGCAGTCCACAGCTGAATGTTACAAGCTATAACATAGCTTCTGAAACTGTAGTATTAAATAACTCTGTGTTCTGGGTGGAGCTGAGTTGATGCATAGAGTTTCTAGTTTAGTGGGATTTTAAACAATGGAGTTGTCCTTGTCATAAAACAGAACATGTGCCAGCTTTAAAGTTGTTCTTGTCTGTTACAGCCCTTGAAGACAGGATTTTTTTAATAACTTGAGGTTTCAGTGGCATAGTTTTAAGGGCCTTTAGTATTGTCTTCTGTGGTTTCACATCTGTGTGAAGCACATACCCAAAACTGCAATGCCAACTACTGCCTTCCCCCTTAATCCTGTCTTCAAACTCAGCTCAGTTTGTGTGCTGTCTACCACACTCTGGCCCAATAGAAAATAAGAGGTGTTAATCTAAGCTAACATCTTGATTTCCAGTTTTGTGTTGGCTTTTTTCTTTTGTTCTCTTTCTCCTCGCAAACTGCATTATAGCAGTACTTTCTATGGTATGCAGTATAATTTCCATTAAAATGATTCTAAAGATAAGTTTTGCTTCTTATTTTGGTGGTGCTGATTTGCTGCATGGAGGTAAAACTCCCTTACAGAGCCCTTACAGAGCAGATAAGGTTGTAAATCCTGAAGCACTGTCATGTGACATAAGACTGGCATTGGGGCTTTGTGTCATCTCTTCTTAGCCTGCCCATAACACAGAGAACTTTCAGGTGAGAAATTGCTAAGGATGGGTGAGATTCAGTGCTGTGATGATCTCCAGCCAATACAACTTGGCATCAGTTCTTAGTTTTTGGTAAATTAAACTTGAGGATTGATTCAGTCTCTGATTGAGCACAGGATGATGGGAATGGAAACCTGGTGTTTGTCTTTTGATTCCTGTTATCAGTCTTCTGCCAAACTGTTTGGTCAAACCCAGGTTTCTGGGCAATAATTCTGTTTTGCAGCATAGTTGGAAGCTTAGGCAGGGGAAACTCTGTAACTAAGGCAAAGCTCAGGGAAAGGTAAGAAATGTCTTAACTTTCAGACAATGAGAAGTGTGCTGTGCAAAGAAACACTTCAATTTGTTTACTTATTTTAAACAGAGCATTTTAAATAGTTAAAAAATTACATTGATGTTGTTTCAGAACACTTCTGGCATTGAATGTGAAGGTAGAGAATGAACATCCTGTTTCCTTCTTATGATTGTCTCTTTAATCAGCTTTCATGGTTTATTTTTTTCTAACTGTAAACTGCTGCAGTTAGGCAGCATAACAATACCATCTTCGTCCTTTCCTGCTGGACTGCTACAGTTTTGAAGGAGCAACTTTTTTTATGATGTTGTACACTTTTCATGAGCATGAGGGTGGGAGAGGGAAAAGAACATGTTCTCCAATTTCTCCATGTTCTCCAATATTCTCTTCTTGGAAAGAAAGAAGTAATGATTATGTAGTGGAATTTAAGTTTCATTTGTCAGTCATGAACACTCATGGCATATATTTGTTTTCTCAAGATATAATGTCATATATATTGACTTCTTGATGCTAGAAGTAAAGATTTCACAGTGCAGTGTTAATGAAAATTCTTTTTCAGGACACTTTTGCTTCTTACAGCCCAATCGGGGTATGTGGGCCAAAACACAGTGTTTGGTGCCAAGCAGTCCCAGGTGTGCATTACAACTGCACAATCAGTTCCTAAAACCAGTAGGCTTAAAGAAGAAACTGTTAATTTGCCCTTGCAAACCAGAAGAGTAGGTTTAAGTCAGCAGAGACATGGGTGATTATGGAGTCTGAGATGTTACCTGTGATCATTGCTGCTAAGTCATTAGATTACATATCTTGGCACATGGTCCAAATTCCTCGCTGTGTTTATTGCTTGCCTTCGGTCGTTAGGGAATTCTTTAGTTCTCGTCCAGAAGTTGTATATAATGCTGATGTGCTGTCATTTTTTTTTCCACAAAAAGAATTCTAAGTGCTTTTAATTGGCAGATGATTTCAAAGTATAAAATATAAGTAGGGTCAGGAATAATTGGAGTTGAAAAGACTTGTGTGTAAGACCAGCATTTTTGAGGACAGTACTAAATATAAGTTTTTAAAGTAATTTCTGAAAGTTTTTTTGAATAATTTCCATGAAAACACCTTTCAGTTTCAAGAACACAGCAATGGATTTTTTTCTTTTAAAATAGGATTCTACAATATTTTTTTCCAAAAATATTATCTCAGAGTTCTTAAGAGGTACTGTTCAATTGTTTAGCCAACATATTATTGTATAAAGGGAGTATTTTTGCACATACTTTCTTGCTGATAGGTGAAGTACCAGAATAAGGACAAGGGCGTGCTACAGTGTTCTTACTCAGCTGTAATTCAAAAGCAATTAAAGTAATACAAGAACAGTGAAAAGCAGATGTGAACTATGAATTAGTGTAGAGAGTAATAAAGGAAGAAATTTATTTTTTAGATCCAAGGCGTGTTGTTTTGTTGTCTTGATCACTGGGATTTGGAATCTGCTAAGTGTCAGACATGGAAATGATTGAAAAGCAATCTCTTTTAACTGGATATTGTTGAATCCCAGCAGCTTTGATGAAATGGAGCCGTGTCAGAATTCTGTCACTCTGGGTTTTGAGGCAATACTCTTATGGGATTTATATTTGCCTTGAAGTTATCCTTTAGCTAGTATTAAATGCTCACAGAGACATTAATTATGAATATTTAAAGACATTGCATCCACAAGGTGGTTAGGAACTTGATACCTGGACCTCAGCTTTTGTCTGCTACAAGAGCTTGGGCATTATCTTCAATTACTGTAATTCTACATCTAAAGAGGGAGCCCTTCTTTCCATTGATGTTGGGTGTCAGTGATGGAAGAGGAGGTAAGACAATCTGGTGTAGCTGAAAAGAATGAGATGTCCATTGAGTGGGAAGTGGCAGGTCTTTGTGAGGAAAAATAAGGTTCACAGGCTCTTCTGCATTTCTTTTAAAGTGAGTATAAAGTGGCCGTCTGTGAACAACAGGTGGCCCATAGCTGTCAGAAAGCCTACTGTCCATGGTGCAATTCACCTCCTGCTCCCTCATCACACACACTTCTGCAAAAGTCAGAAGGCCAGTAAAAGTGGAACAATAACTGAGTATTCATATTTAGTCTGATTTGCATTTGAGAGGTATGTGGACTGACTGGACTCAGGGTGGGTCTGATAATGTTCTTTATTTATATTTTATTCAGTGATATACCTCTGCTGCAGAACATTTGGTCAGTTGTGAGATTCAAAGCAGTCAATTACAGTATCTACAATAAATGGAAAGTGTATGCTATTAAGGATAGCTATTTGTTCTCCTTCCTTGGAACTGCATGAGAAAATTCATAGTTTTCAGATGTTTCAGGCTTCATAGATTTCAGAGTTTACAGGTGGAGAAAATAGAAATTATTTTCCTGATGTTGTGGTCAACTCTTAGAATACATCAAAGGAGTTCATATGGGAAAGGCTTTGTTTATCAAAGTCTCACATTAGCAAATGCCGGATTTTATTTATGTATTTCAGACTTTAAAAGAGAAGTACCTGAAAATCCAATCAGACCAAAAACCTAAACCAAAGCTGACAAAAAATACACCACTAAAAATCCTGGTGTCTAGTGGCATTTTAAAACTTACTTGCTTAAAATTAGAAGATATATGAAAAATGGAGGTACTTCTAATAATACTTTTCTATGTTTAAAGAACTCCCTCAAAAAGTAATTACCTCACAAATTATTGAAATGAATTCACTTATGGAAAGTTGTTTTATTGCAGGTACTGGTCAGTAATTTTGATTCTATTTTCAGTGTACCAGCATTAAACAATGACTCTATTGATTTGTAAAACCGGTCTGATGTGAACAGTATGTGACAGAAACTGTTTGTTATTAAGAGACAGAATCCTGTCTCAGAAAAACTTGTCATTGTGTCAAGAAAAAAGTCACACAAAGTAATTTTATTTGTATCATAGTTTTTTCAGTTGATTCTGTTTCTGGCAGCTGGCTTCATGTTAAATGTGAACAAAGCTTTGTTATGCATGCATGTCTTCAATGGGTTGTGGACCCAAAGTATTTTCTTTTGAAATCAAAGTTTTCTATGGTGGCACTGTTTTTATGTAATTAAGAAGCAGTGGAATACACTTTATGCAAGCATTCAGAGAAGATGTCTTGTTATGTGAGATAGTTTATTAAACATAAATTTGGGGAGTTGCTGCAGTTTATTGTTAGAAGTAAAATGTAAATTTTATTATATATATTTATGAAAATAGAAATAAGTATTGGGTCCATGCTACTGCTTGGATATAAATGTGATAAATACTATCTAGATAGATCAAAGAACCTTAATTTTTTGAATTAGTGATGAATGACTGCATATCAGGCTATTAAAACCATTATATAGAGTATTTTGAGAAACGAGCAACCAGAGGTTATATGGTGCCTCGGGCTATCGCTTCTCAACTTTTCTGGTTTCCACAAGGTAGCTATTAAAAAACCATAATTTGTACAACTGAATTCTCAAATAAGACCCAGCAAGGTGGGCTCTAAAGGCTGAATTAATCATTCTGTTACTGTAGATGCAAATATCTGATTTGAATTTTTCAGCCTTAAGAAATTCGTCAGCATAAATCCTTTTGTAAATGTCTTTTCCTTTCAGTTTGCTACTCACTTTTCTTCCCACTCTCCTCAAAATGGAGGCATTAACCAAAGAAAATACTACCAATTAACCAGAGTTTTGTGAATTTTTTTGGCTGTATGCATGTGTATCTGATTTGTTTGTGTGTTGGAGTGTACTGTGTTTGCAATAGATGTCATGTTTAGTTTACACATATAGAAAGCGGGTAACACAGGAAAAAGCTGCTTGTTTCCTTGTCTTGGCTGCTGCTCCCTGGGCTGGCTACAAGTTTTTGAAAGAAACAGGATGGGTGCTCCTAGGAAAGGAAAATGGTCAGCAGGGTCCAGCTCCCGGACCACATGGTGGACCAGGCAGAGAGGGCAAGGTGTCGCAGTCTGCTGTGCCCTAGAGGCGACAGAGGGATGCTCCAGGAAAGTGCAGGGTGCAGGCACACAGGTAAGCTTCAGCAGCAAAGGGCAGAATCTTTTCTTAAGAAGTTGGAAGAGACTGAGGAAAGTTTTTTGGCAAGTCAGTGAGATTTGTGTTAAATGGCAAGATAGGAAGACAGTCTTCTTGTCCAGAAAAGGGATGGTTGTCACAGCGGATGTTTTGTTTCAGTCCTTTTTTTGAAGTCTTAACAGTCTTTCAGTCCTTTTTCTGAAGTCTTTTCCTCCACCTAAAAACTGTGTTTTAATGAAAACTAGTTTAGGATCTCTGGAATTTACAATATCCTTAAAGAAGATGTTCCAATACTTCCATCTTTGGGTTGTGGAAGTGTTCTGTCTTAGCAGTCTGTAACAATTATTCTGTCCTTGAATCTTAACATAGAACTGGGGATCAAAGGGAGGAATTGCGTTTTCAAAAGAAAGCATTATCTACCGGAAAGCCTGTGGATCCTAGCGTGAGGGTCGTGCTTCCATTGTCCTAAAATATACTAACTGAATTTATCTTGTTCGCATACACCTCTCAAATTTTACTTCCTTAAAAATTAAGAAGAAATATTGGGAAGAAATACTTTGCTGTGAGGATGGTGAGGCACTGGAGCAGGTTGTCCAGAGAAGCTGTAGATGGCCCACATCGCTGGAAGTGTGTTAGGGTGGGTTGTGTGCAGCTTTGAGGAACCTGATCCGGTGGAAGCTGTCCCTGCCCATGGCATGGGTGTTAGAATGAGATATCTTAGAGGTTATTCCTAATCCAAATGATTGTGTGATTCTCTGATAAGAAGTGACACATTTCCACCAGTAGATGTTGAACAGCAGTTTCAGATAATTCAGTTAACAAAAGTTCAAGACAGGTATGATTTTGTTGTCACTTCCATACAGGTCATAAAACCTATGTAAACCTGGATAAACTGCCTATCTCAGACATACAAGTAGTGCTCTTACAGTGCACCTGGGACTGTGTTGTGTTTCTGGCAGTCCAAAAGCACCATCTTGGAGTGAATTCTAGTAGTGTGGAACTCCAGGAACCATGGGTTCTTTTGAGATACATCTGCATGCCAATCCCACACTGACCTGGGGAGCTGCCTGGGGAGCACTTGTCATCTCCTGCATATGAATTATTGCCATGTCCCTGTGTCCTGCCTCTTCTCTGAGGTGCATTGTGGTTTGTGTTGTGTAGGGCCAGTAAGATCTGACATCTGGAGTGGTGGCTCCCAGTATGGACCTAATGTATGAGAAATGAAGAATGGGATAGCATTTGTAGAGATTAATATGGGACTGTTATCCCTAATGTGGTACTTGTAAACAGTGTGCATTGCAAGTGTAATTTTCTGCATATTTCTCATTAACCTGATACTAGTGAATCACAGCAATAACATTTTCACTTCATTTCATCATTTTAGTTGGAGAAAGGATTTAGTGTAGTTGACATAATTTCATTTAATGGCCTGGCCCATAAACAGTGGAAAAGAGCAGTAGTGAGGGTTTGTTATTTTCAATGAAAATACCCAAAGGGTGAAAACTGCTGAATTTTTTTTGGTCAGTGTGCAGTTAGTGATCAACACAGGGAATGCAAAAATGTCCTGGTATAACATTTTTAAAGGAGTTACAAGAGAAGCATCTGGGAGCCAGACTTAGCTTGTGGAAACATGCCAACAACTGTATTGTGTTTCATTTCCCTGACATGAGCTATGCCTTGCCTTTTGTCCCTTTTTTGAGTAAGTTCAGGAATCATACTATAAATTTGAATACATTAACCTTGCAGATTATTATAGGATATTATGTGGTTTAAGCAAGATGCTTTATGAATTGTATGTATGTAAATTTTATGTCAAGTCCCATTTGTCATAATTAAGAATATATAGTTTTCAGAAATGGCTTTTAAATTTAAGACTTGCTGCTGATCAATGATTATGAGAAACTTTACTTGACATTTACAGACTTTTTCTATCATATAAATTTGAGCTTGAGAAATATAACTGCTGTACATGGTTGTCAAATAACACTGTAGTACAGAGTTATACAGTATAGATTAGTTAATTGAATATTTGATTGCTAAATGTATTTACATTGGGAACTATTTATACTTTCTATGTAGATTTTAATAGCCACCACATTTATTTTAGCAAAACATTTTAATTATAAGGTTTATAAAATGTCATGTTGAACACTTAAATTATTTACATACCTAAGAGCTATTACAGGTTGAGAGAACAAACAAATTCATTTTAGTTACAGTGAATTCATATAAATCTTTATTATGTTTAGATGAATTTTCTTATGTACATGCCACACATATTTAGGCCAGCAATCTCTGGCACAGATTCCTGTGAACCTACAGTAGAACCATGGAATAAACTTAAAAATTATTGTTTGTTCTGTCCCTTTGAGAAACTAATTTGCATTCGGTCCAATAATTGCAACTATTTTTTTTTTTGCTAGGGTGATGGGAAACAGAGAAGGAAGCATTTTTTGTTCATCAGACAAATAATTAGATGAGCATGTAGAAACACTAAAATCAAAAGATTTTCCTCTACATTGTTGAGACCTGTTAAGAGTAGAGTTATAAAATACTTTATTCTTTCTTTAAATGTTTAAGTATGGATTTATGTAGGATGCCTATGCCCTTAATTTGGGAGGCCAAAATTGAGGCTTTAGGAACAATTTTGGAAGTAGAGCCAAAATTGTGCTTTTGTTGAAATTTAGCGTGAAACTTTATCTTCAGAGATGCTTCTGTTTAGGTGTGGAAGTTGTTACCTAATATCTTGATCAAAAAAATAACAGTAAGATTTAAAAAAGTACCTAGTAAGAATTAAGGAATTTCTACTGAGCTGTATTTTGTAATCACTTATGAAATTTTCACCTTCTTTGATGGCCCATCAAACAAGTTTTTGATTTCTGAGTTTAACGTATTCTGACCAATTGACTCAGCATATAGGATTAGACAAATACTTGATTTCTGACAAAAAAATCCCGTATCAGTGACTTTATTTGTAAATACAAAGTGTCTGTGAATATGAAAATGGGAAATCAATGAATGAGTTTCTGGAAGTGGATCTCTATAATTTCTTATATTCTTCATTATAGTCATTGTGTGCATATCCACGATGAACTTGCTTGTGATGACCTTTATCTTTTCTCTTGAGAAGAATTACTGTTATCAGGTCTTTCTTCATGAGGAAATAAAAAGGTCAGTGCAAAACCCATCTCTTATTTCTATGCCGTGCACATTGCACTTTGGCATAGTTATATTGAATTTTATTATTAATAATTAGATAATTTTGTCAAATAAATGTTAATATCACAAATTTAGGCATTCTAAGTGGTCTTCCCTGGTAGATACTCCTGCTTTTTCTGCCTTTTTTTATATCTCCTCTCCTCCAAAGCTTGCTATTGGTGTAGCTGAGATTTGACATGCTTCTCTTTCTCCTAGTTCTGTCAGACTAGCAGTTTTTTTCCTACTTTAACTTTGAATTGAAAAACTCTTAATTCTTTTGCATCTATGTTACCCCTCACCCAAAAAAAAGAAAAAAAGGAATGTAGAGTATGTAAAAAGATTTAGAAGATTCTGTTTGGTTTGGTTTGATTTGATTTGGTTTTAATCAGAGATTTTAGGTTATTTTTTGTTTGGAAGACTAATGCAAGGAAGTGGCCAACCAAATTGAATTGAGCTGTCACTCAAAACATGACTGAAGATTGCTTATTTGCAAGGAGAGCTCCAAGCAGGAAGCTGAGTTCATGAAATCTTAATATATTCATAACTGGAACTGGGAATTGCCTGCACCTCTGTGGATTATTCAGTTGTCCCTGTGATATATTCTGTTTGGTCATTCGGGTGACTGAGAATATTCTTCCTCCCATTTTGACAGTTTTTTCTTAAAATCTGAAGGGCCTTGTGAAGCCCTAGAAACAGCCACTTTCATACCAACAACTTCTGTGTTTAGTAAATGTACAAAATTGTGGGATCTGAAGAGGATATTGGCTGTGACTACAGAATGGGGCAAAGGCAGGGAAGCAAAGTTACTGGAATATTTGGTACTGGGGGAAGGAAAAAAAAAGAAAGAGGAAAGGTGCTAACATATATTTAGGTCTCAGCAAGTAGAAAAGGGAAGTAAAGCAAAGCATTCTCGTAGATTTCATGAAAATTGGTAAAAGGCTCAGAGTAAAGTGTGAAGATCCACTTAGCAGCAACTATGGATGACCTTGCCAAAAATGTATTTTGTAATTTTTTTTTATTTTGTGTGTGTGAGAGTAGCTGTTTTTCCTCCAGAGATGTGCTCTTTGATCACTTGTTTCTTGTTTTTTCCAGTAAAATAGTGAGAGGCCAAAAAATATGTTTCAGCTTTTCAAAATGTGATTTTTTAAAAATCCATTGTGCTACTGTAGTTCATGTGAATTCCTATGTGTGTGGTAATATAGGAAAAATGTGGTGTCTTTTTCACAGATGTATTAGAAAGAGATACTTTTTTTCTCTCAAACAGTTCTCCAAATGCACTCATTTCTTTCTGTTACTTCTCTCTGTTATTATTCTTCATAGCAACAGTTATGTGATTCAAATGTTTCTCTGTTCAACACTAGAGAATCACAGCCATAAAGTGTGTTTGCTAGTTGTCCTTAGTGGGACTGGGAATTTTTTTGTTTACTTTACTCTTTAGTTTAACAAATGTGTAACTCCAGAATACTTTTCTTAGGGAAGGGATGTTGTGTCTGCTTTTTGTTTTGGTAAAGCCAGACCACTACATGTGCTAAGATTCACTGGGTGGTGCCACAGAAAGGTTGTTTTGAGAGAGTTTTTTTCTCCTGAAAATGTCTAAGTGACATTCCACTACTCCCATGTGACTTCTCCTTCAATAGTGATCCTGAGTTAATTTACAACAAAATCTACTAACCTTTTCTGTGAGGATGATGAGGTAACTTTCTCAAGATCTTCTCAACAGGAGGCAGTACTTCACTTGTAGCTGAGCTGGATGGTTTAGTTATTGCATGGACAACTGGGAGTAACAGTGGTGCACAGTAGCACCTTTTAAAGATAAAAGGAGTGCAACTGAGGGAAAAAAAAGTGCAGGATTTCTCAAGGAGTACAGGAAGCCTCACATCTGGAGACTTGGCAAGATCTGGACAAAACTGAGTAATTTGAGCTAATCCTGTTCTAGAAAGTCATTAGCTTCAGCTGTGTCATACGTGAGCTATTAAAATGCACAGGCCCTTTTAAACTGCTGAACAGTTTAGTGTGCAGTACCAAAAGAGGCCAAATGTTGTTTCCTAGAAACCTGATCTAACTTTCTGAGTTAGAGCAGGGTGTTAGACTGAGCAATTTCCACAGATCCCACCTCTCCCAAAGTTATTTTGTTATTCTAGCCTTTTCACTTTGTAAAGCCAGTGCTACTTATTCAAGGCCATTGAGAAGTCAGGACGTTGTTAATATTAATAGCAGACTTCTTTTACTGGCTACTGGTTGGGAAGAGTGGTGTGTAGATTTAACCTTACTTCAGATAATGGTTGTTTTCAAAGAGCTGGTTAAAACTTGTGCAGAAGTGTTAGTTGGAGGTCCCATCCTGTTTAGATGGTGGTATATTTGAGTGAAACCTTTTGCCTCCATCTTGGAGTCAGACTTGGATCGCATGTGTTGGGAGAAATTTGGGTTAGGAATCGGCATGAGTTGTTGTCAACTAAAACTGAAGCATCTCAGTATGCAAATTATTTTTCTTTAAGATGTATTTTTATATTGTTCATAACCCAGAGATCTCTTTTTGTATTCTTTTGGAATACAATTCTGTACTGCCTGTTTCCCATCATATTTCTGAACACAATGATGACCATTTAGTCAGATGCAATTTCTGCTTCTGCTGACACATGTTGATGTCATCTTGTCTGCAATCCCAGTGTTTAGCCTGTGTTTGGGTGACCTGTTTCTATCATTCTGCTTGTGTTGTGGAATTGCTTTTTTTTACACTCAAGTTTGCCAAATAGGAATATAACTTTTTTTGTTTGAGCTGTTGGGTGGCAACTAGCTGACCCATAGAAGTAGCAATAAAATGTCCTCTTTTCTGTCATGGTAAGAAATTCTCACATTTATTATCTCTTCTCTAGCAGCCAACTTGTTTCCCACTTCTCTCACTGTCCTGGAGGCATTTTCCTTCTCAAACCATGCACTGTTGTACAGTCAGGTGGAGCTTTAATAAAACAAGAGTCTGTCTCCCTGTCTCTGCTGCCCCCAAGAACTCACACTATGGCTAGACAATAGCACCTTCAGCAGCCTTTTCCAAACTGCTTTGTTATTTACAGAGTACACTAGGCTGCTAATGGTGAGGTGAAATGTCAAGGAGCTTTGTGTAAATCTTCCAGTAAACTGCCATGTCCCAGAGGAGCTGGGGGAAAGGGACAGATCTTTGGGAATACTGGAGGATTATCAAAGTTGGAGTTTGCTAATTGCATTTGAAGGTCTCTTTGTACGGATAGATATCTCTCATATATAATGGGTGGATCTGGAGTCTGAAAGATACTAGAAATGAAAATCCCTGCCATTATAAATACACAAACCAAGGCAAATAAGCCTACTAGATTTTCTATGAAGCTGCTTAGGCTAAAACACTCTAAAACTTTGGGTGAAGTGTACAGGCCTGTACAGGTGAGAATGCTGCAGAGAACCCCATCCCCAAGGCTGGGGAGCACTGACCTCAGGTAGGGCAATTTGCTAGCCCTGCATAAAACAGGGCATTAATACTTATTCCTTTGACCCAGATGGTCACCAGACCTCACCACAAATGCTAGCAGAAGATGTCAGTTTGGCCAAACTATATAAGCAATCTTCTTAAATTTTGTGGATTTATTGCTGCTTTTCTGGAAATATTAAATGTTTCTCTGAACAAATACTCTTGTTTTTAAAAAAGTCAATTCTTGCTAATTAAAAAAAATGTAGCTGGGTTGATTTATGTTTCTTATTAGGGTAATAATCCATCTGTTATGGAGGGTGGGTCAATTCATAAAACTGTAAATTCTGGAGAGAAAAGATTTTGACTCTTTCCCATGGTAAGCATTTATTTGGGTTTGAGATTTCTTGTTTGCATTTGTGTGGAGTCTTATTTGGCAGCAAAAAAGCAACGTGGAGTGTCTTGGTGTTAACATGCCATTATTTCTTTTACTTCCTCTTGGGCAGAACAGTGTAGACCTGTGATACTCAGTGTCAACAGAGTTTGTGTACACACCTGGGGTTTTTTGCATGCATCTGTTCTCCCTGCCAAGTACAATAGTAAAGACACTATGTAGTTTTTTAAATTGTTTATTGAATAATAAATTTTTTGTGGGGTGTCTATCTTACAAGACTTGTTTGTATGCTTATAACCTTCTGACACTACAGTGAAATTTCAAATGAAGAGACATGAATGTGCATTACAAGTGTCTGATTGCTTGTATCATTATGAAATAGATGAAAAATTAGTTCTCTGCAGTACTTTTTATCTGAACTGATCAAAACATCTTCCAGTCGTGTTGCTAACAATATGTGATAGGAATAATAACTTCACTTGTTGTTGTGTTCCGTGCTGCAGCCGAGAGGCATGTAAATACAAGCTGCTTATTTGCAAGAAGCTTCCAGATTTGCAATATGATTGCTATGGAAACCACACAATGAAAAGCTTATAACCATCTGTGTGGTTTGGTAGATTTTGCTGCATAGCTGAGCTGGTTTTGTTTACTGTAATCAAAGCATTGAATAGAATACATTAACTCACAAACTGGGATTATTCAAGGTGTAAACTAGTGTTGTGCAATGAGAATGTGTCAGAAACTATAAGGCAATAGAATTCCAAATAATAACGGCATTACATTAGAATCTAATGTAAAAAGATGGTTAGGTAACATGTTAGTAGAGGAAACTGCTAAATTTATGCATGTTTATCATGGAGATACCACATTCCATTGGAGGAATGCACTGTTCAAGCCAAACTTATCCATTTTATACTTAAGTAGTTCAGTCTTTTTTCCTTCCTTCCTTCCTTATGTGGATTTATATAAAAAAAAAACCTCAGCAAATGTAGGGTTCATTGTTCACTTTTAAAATTTTATAGATGGTAGAATCATATGTGATTAGGTGATTATTTTTCTGGTTTTTCTTCAAACTGCCAATTAAATAAGTAAATTATTTTTAACAACTTCGATGTACTAACTGAAGAAAACCTTTAACAAATATATTTAGTTCCTTGTTGCATTGTCACAAGAATTTTGTAGGATGTTTGCCATTAAGGTCTCTAAGTATCAGCATAGTATGGAACATAATCTGTATCTCAGGAGTTCTTGGGATCTACAGCTCTGGAAGGGTTCATTGGTTTGGTTAGTGCAGATTAGTCTCATTTTGACATAGTGAGAAGGTGGAAAAGAGTATTTTCTCTCTGCAGTGATAGTGATGGTGTGAAGAAGATATACAGATGAAAAACTGGAACAGATTAATTTGAAGGTATGCACGACTCCTTATGGACAGCATCTTAAAAAAACCAGAAGTATTTCTACTGTATTTTTTAATTTGATTTTTAATCTTTTGACTCTGTGCCATGTTGCAGCACAAAGTTATGCATGTTGCATCAGACTGCAGCTGTAATTCCTGAGGTAATCGAGGTTGCTGTGTTTAAAGGACACCGCCTGCACGCAGTTACTGCTTCAGGCCGTAATATCAGAAAACATGAGTTAAGAACCACAGGTTCTCTTTTACTACCCTAAGCCAAGCCTACTACAACTGCTCCACTCTGAACATAATTGCATTAGCAAACAGTGTGAACCATTTGCAACAGATTCATAAAGCAGAGGTTTGTGCCAAGGACCCGATATTTGTTGTGCGTGTTTCAGATGAGGCTCCCTATGCAGTTACTTCAGCCTGATACCATGGCCTGAATGCCCATTAGCAGCTGGACCATGTCCACCATGCTTCTGGAGTCCTCTTTCCAGTCTAACTGTACCTGCAACTTTGTGCTCTCTGTGACAACTCTGTAGTGTAAAGCAAGGTGGGATGAGTGGGGATGGTTGAGCTCCAAATCAGTATGCAGATATGGTGAGTTTTTTGCTTGACTTGGACACCTTTTGGAATTCAAAGAGCTTTGATTCAGAAATTTTCATATGTTCAGATGTGGATCTCATCAACTCTTGTTTCTAGGAAATAAATATTTCAGAAGAATACATATATTCCAAATATTTTCTGTGAAATCACAATGCAGTTTACATGTATTCAGCAGTCCCTTACAAAAAAGTCTCTTCAAACCTCTGCTGCTGCATTACTTTAGTTGAGATACCCTCTACAGGAGTCAGTCCTCGGTTTAAACTGGTCTGATGACCATGACAAGTGATAGAGTTAAAATCCATAGGACATTCAACACAGCAAGTGCTTTAGGTCCAAACATTCAGTAACAGGGAATATTAACATCTGTTTAATGAAAGAATAATATGATAGCGTGTGTGTTGGATGAAGGTGTTTTTTTCTGGGAAAAGGGAGAAATTCTATAAAATGTGACTGATACTGGGGTACTACTCCCTGTGAGGGGTGTAACCATGGTAGGGAACCCACAGAATGACAGTGCCTCCTAGTGCTCTGGAGAGCACATAGGGATGAACTTTTGCCATTTATGCTCCAATTGTGAGTTCTTAAAATAAACAGATGAGCAGACTTGGAAATGTGTGACAAATGTTAATGCCAAGTAGGGGAATACGTTTGAACATCTGAATGCAGTACATAGTTTAGAGTGTTTTGTGTGTACTACAGCTTCAGATTTCTCCTGATCTATTGCTAGGATTTTTTTTCTTGTTCTTTTTCCACTCCACCTTGGCTTAAAAAATAGCTTATATTAATCTCTACCAGATTTTTAACTAGTCAAGATTCAAGAACAAAAAATCTTATTGGCTTAGTAGGGCAGAATTTCAAAGCTCTTTGTAGAGTGAATCTTATGTTGTAATTGTAATATTTGTAGGACTGTGTATAGAGGTTAGCAGCAATTATGCATACTCATTCCAACAGGTCTACTCTTGTGCTTCAAACATCTGCTTTAATGTTTGCAGGAGCAGTCTTGTGGATAGATTAAAATTTTACAAGGTTAAAAAATCCTTTGAACTTTTGATATAAAATTCACTCTTTGTCAAAGTGAATGAGCAATTACATAAGAGTTTCACAATGAGGAACATTTTAAACACTGTGAGTGATTCGTTTGTTGTCTGTCATTAGTAAAATATCAAAACTAGTTGCTGAAATGTATATCTTAAAAAGAAGCTTGACTATCTGTATATGATGTGATGAGTAGCAAAGTCAGAGAATTTAAATGTATTAAATGTCCAATTCATGTTTGAGAAGTGGGTTTATCAATATACTATTTCCTCATTCAGTACAGCAGCCTTGTCAGTTTTGATATATTGTAAATGCCAAGATAAATTTGTTTCTACTTCCTTATGAACCTAAAGACAGGATTCGGCTAAAAGTTTGTTCCCCTTTTTTACATCATCAGCAGAATTGTTGACTGGGAAATACAAGGAGCAGATCTGATGTCCCTGTACTGAGTAGAGTGTGGATTTACTCAAATGAGGGTCTGGACTTGAGAGAGTTCAATGTCTGTGCCAGACAGGGAGGATGGAGCACATCTTTCAAAGTTGCCTGTGGGGATTTCAGACTGTTCCAAGCCTGCTAGCCAAAAAACATGCTTTAGAGCTGATCACTGCCAGGTTTTCTCTTTTCTTGTCTCCTAAACTTGCCCTAAGTCATTTGATAGAGTCTGGCTTGCTTAAAACATGGTCAGGCACAATGGGCAGGAGTAGTGAAGGGCATGGTATCTGTAGTGGCTGTGTTCCCATCATGCAGGTGTTGAGCTACTGTGTCTGTAGGACAGTGTGGAAGGTAAGATTTCATCTGCCTTTGTTGCATACTGCTCTCTACAACTGAGTTATTGCTTGGGCTGGGGAGACTTTTTCACACCTTGATTTCCTTTTCTTTATCCTTTTCTGGCAAGAGATGTATGCAGCAGAAGAGGACCCTCATTCTGATTGCCTCTGAATGATTGAAAATCAGCAGAACTGCAGCTCTATAAGACTGCATTCAGACCAGAGTGAAAAGGGAAACAGATGTTCACAATTGAGATTTTAAAAGAAAGCTCTTGGAGTGTTTGGATGGATGGCGGAAACCACAGAAATAACAATATCCCAACTTCTGTATAAGTGCAAAATAGTAAACAAGGCTTACAGTCTGGAAATACAGAGTGTGTTTTTCAGGCTGATGTGGGCTGTAATTCCTGTCAGCTGAGGTGGCCCTTCAGAATTTCATTTGCAGTTATGTGTTTTGCAGAAGAACGTCTTTCTTCAAAAGCTGAAAGGTCAAGCAATGAGAACCAGGAGGAAGTTACCACTGTTTCAGGTAATTAAAACCTTTCCTCTTTATTTTGTGTATACACTTTCTTTTTACCTTTATTTTCTTCTCTCTTCCATTTGCTGTTTTAAAATAATGTTTTTATAGCTCTGTAAAGCTGTCTTTTTTTACCGGGTATGTGATGGCAGCAAAACTTAAGTACCACTTAGGATGCATGAAAACCACTTGAGAAGGATTTATAAAGTAAGCCAATTTATACAAGGTATTCCTTCCTGAATTACTTTGTAATGACTCAATTAGCTTTCATTTCTGCACAAAGGAGATTTAGTTGCATAAATTAGCTTATCATCATTGAGGAAGTGTCACTGCTAAAGGACAGTTTATAGATACAACATGCAGTTGCTGTCAAACCTATAAGAATGTAATATAGACATCTGTGTATACTTTGTGCTTGAGCAGAACAGACTTCTGCCATTCAGAGACTAACAGGGGACAACAAGTTGCCCAAGGGACTGGCAATGTAGACGTCTCTGAAAAGGTCAACTTGACACAGGCTCTGACAATCGACCCAAAGCTCTGTCTTCTTTGATAAAAATCAGATAAACTTAAGACCACTAATTGATCTGCAGCCTGTTTAAATGTTGGCCATGCATATCTTCATTGCATATGATTACCAGAGAAAGCAAATGAATCAGGTAAGAAATGCCAGAGTCCAGTGACAGCAGCATAAAAATTGGAAAAGGACACAAATGCCCAGAAAGGCTGTGAAGGATATTCTCTCAGCTTTAGCTTGGCAAAGCGCCCTTGTGCTAATTATCTCTGGGACTGGAAAAATAACTGCATGCACCATGTAAAGTCACATAGCCAGGCAACTTTTCTTGATAGAAAGGTATTTCCAGTTATGCTTAAAAACAATATATTTTTGTGCTTCAAGGGCACAGACCTTTAGATAAACTGTTGGTGATTTGACACAGCAAGTAGAGAAGACTCGCTTCTTATCAGACCTTACACCTTTGTGAGATCTGCTGCATTGTAACTGTGACCTGCACTGACATGCAATCTGGCTCTCCTTCCCCCATTGCACATAATACACATAATTCTTTCAGGCCTGTCAAGGAAGGGGTGGGCAAGAAGAGTTCCTTTAGGAAGTAGCTCTGCAGTGCTCTTCCTGTTGCAACATGTGGAGAGGAAACAGAGGCCTGATTTCCTGACCCATACAGGAAAGCAGGAACAGGTTGCTGTGAGGAGTTTTGGGTTGCTTTTCTTGGAAAGGAAACAAGAGCCGAGCCATCAGATGCTGTTAGCATTGTGCTCTGCTAAAAACATGTGTAAAACAATATGACTCATTACAGCCTTAATATTTAGTACTCATTTAGACATTACTGTAATTATAAGAGTGTGTTGTCATAATGGAGCATGGGGTCAATCCAATTATAAAGTTGCCAACAGCATTTTTTTTCCCACTAATGTACCTTCCTGAAGTTCTAATTGGTCATACTTTTAAAAAACCAAAACCTTAGCATCTGCATTTTTAAAAAAAATTTAATTGCTATGAGGACAGTCTTATCAGTCTTATTAGTATTTGTGTAATGTCATTGAAAATACCATAGCAGTTCTCCCCAGATGTCAGGTTCATTTCAAGCAATAGTTTTGTGATCTGATCTTACATAGTTCACTATTTAACTCTGGAAATTTGTTTGACTTTTAGGGCTGAGTTGACATGAGTATTTCTGATAGGCATCACATCATAAATACCTGACATGACTTGAGAATATTTTATGATTTTCTACACAAACAGTGCATACATTCTTAAGTTTAATTTATTGCCTTGCTTTACTAAACCTGAACTCAGAGAAAATAGTCTGCAAATTGTCTGCTCAAGCTCAGCTTGAGCTCAAGCTGATTAGTGCAAAAAAATTTTCTTTTTTTTCCTACTCTTTTCTTGCCATAACATATTTCTACTTCAATTAACTTACAGACTTGAGTTCTTTTTATTCTGTTCTTCTTGGTGCTGACTCTTGCTGCTGGATAGCTTTGCATTAACTGCTAGGAACCTAATAATTTAAAAATACCGAAGCACTGAAGAATTTCAGTTATATAATGTGGCTTGCTGGGTCTTTTTTGTTATAACTTTCTACCCATTATCATTTCTACAATCCATATTTCAGTAAATGTTTTTTTTTTTTTTTTGCTTTTTGCTTTATCAGTGTAAATATGTTGATTTTTGGGTTTGATTTTAAGGAACAGAAGAATGGAAGTGAGAAAGATTAAACCAAATATCTTGGGATGTATTAGAGTTTGAGTCTAAATAAATACCCTACTGTTGTTTTGCCCTTATTTTGTAACTGTGGGATAAAGGGGCAAGTAACAGGCATTTTTTGAAGTTTAGGGCATCATCAGAATGAGCAAATAACTGGATTCTTTAACAGAGCTTGTCTTGTTTGGTGATTGAGACTCAAAACTGAGAGTCTAGATCACTTGTGTAAGACGCTCATTATGATAGCATTAATTTGGAACTTCAGCTGTACCTCCATCTTTAAGCCTTCACGATGGTAAATATTGAGCACATAATTACCCAAAGGGGCTACAGTTTGTATTTTTCAAAGGTTGTTAAATAATCTTCAAATCTGACACTATTAACTTTTGAAAAATCTTACCAGGAGTTGAGGAACATGAGTCAGACTGGCAAGCTGTTTAATATACTAGGCAGTGGACCACAGTTGTGCATGGAAAACATTCACATGTATTCCTTCATTCCACAAGGAATGTGCAAGCAAATAATAAAACTCCTGGCTCTAAATCACTACTATAGTAGGGTTTGCTAACTTACATGTCATCAGCGTTAAAATGGACGACTGAAACAAATCAGGCACAATCACATTTATCCTAATGTTTTATGTAGTGCATTTTCATATTTAGGTTGTAACTTTGATTTTGTTTTGGTCTGTTTAGTGTTCTGTCAAGTTTGTGCTCAGAAATGGGAATTGCAAACATTGTCACAATGTAGGGGGCAGAAATTAACCTGCAGATTGCCTTAGGCTGCAGTGGGATAGCACACTTTAATCTCTCTGCAATATGTATTATTAATCTGTTTTTCAAGTTGTGGTGTGGTTTAGTTCTTCTTTTCTGTCTATTGTGGTTGTTAGAATATTATTATAATTTTTCCCCTTCAGCAATTCATGGACATTCCTAAGTTTTAAATAGTCTAATATTTGAGATGCATGCTTGAGTGATATATTTTTCAGATTTATTTTTACCTGAACTGTTCACCTTTCTTTCCTCAAGCATGTATTGTCAGATGCCAGTATTTTTCAGTGAAATAAGCAGTCCAAGACTACTGTCAGAGAGCAGAGAGGGTGGCAGCCATTGTCTTTTGATCTGTCAAAATAACTCTGAAGTGTTTCCATCCGTATATTGAACAAAAATATCCATTGTTCCTACTACCATTACTAGAAAAGCAGAGATGGCTGGAGTAAACCATGAATAATTCTTTTTGGAAGAGTATTGATAATTATTGGGTAGTAATTCATCCAGATAGCTGTCCTGGAATATAAGAAATACTTTCTGGAGAAACAACCTATCCAAAATCCTCCTCACCCATTTCTTGGGATTGGCAGTCTTCAAAGCAGTGAGTAGATAAAACCAAACTGCTTTCTGCCCTCAGCTACACGCTTAATGGTTTTTTACCATGTCTTATTTGTATTTCTGGCCAAGTGACCATACCTTCAAAATGTAACCCACTTCAGTTTAGCAATTATGTCATCATAGTATTTTTAAGGCATGCAACATTTTGAAGTGTTTGAGAATAGAGTGTAATTGTAACAGAGTAACACCAGCAAATCAATACCTTTTGAATTTGAACTGTAATGGACATGTAAGTTCTTGATGCTTAATCCATCTGTTTTCAGGTACTACATGTGTTTAAGAAGCTTCACATTATTTCACTGCCGTATAAATACCAAATCCTTTACTCAAACCTCCTGGTTTTGTTTTATACCATTCTTCAGAGGCAATAAAAGGAAATTTGTCAAGGTCTTCTCAAACTGAAAGAGACCAAAGTAAGAATGAGTGGGCTTGTGTTTTGCAGAGGTTTTTGCAGCCTATTTTTTTTCTTCATTCTACACCTGTGTTTGTAAGCACTATGAATCATTTTATGAAGCCCTTTTCACTTTAGGTGTATAAAGACAATTTACAATTGTCTTTCATGTATAAGTAGTTACCCTTATAGAATTTGGAGAAACTTGTGCCGATAGGCATGAGAAGGGATTTCAGATTTGAAATTAACACTTCTTGAAAGACCAGCATAGTTGTACACAAACTTACACTGCCACTTTTTTCCATGTTTTTTGTTTCTGTGCTCCTGGTATACTGTATATATTTTTCTGAAAAATGTGGCTTTCTGATTAAAATAACTCTATCTTATGCTGAATTCACAGATGAGGGCACAGAGCCATGGTCAGTCTTTGGTCAGAATCTTCCATGTTGCAATAAGCTTATTTTAAAATGCATCTTTCCAGTGTGTTCACATTATTAATTGAGTTGCTTTCCACTTTAAAACTTAATTAAATACTCATGATGAACATAAAAGGAGAGACATGTCTCACCCACTTTTGGGTCCCTTCTGTTGCAACTTACTTAAGTGTTAACAGGAGTTACTTCAGGCACATAAAGGTAAGAGCAGGGCTCAAAGTGGTAAAGGTCAGTGTGGAAAGTCATGATTTCTTTCAGTGATGTTCTGAAGAAGTAAAAGTCCTGAGTAATGTGTTTTAAACAAAATCAATAAGCCAACTGATGAAAGATTTGAGAGGTGGGATATACCAAAATAGTTCTTTTATTTTTTTTTTCTCATGTGGACTTATGTTACTGTTTATGACACAGAGTTGGGAACTGTGATCTGTATAGTAAGAAATGACCAAGGAGAGATTCCTATTTAACATTTATCACAAATTAATTTTGTGCTAGCCTGTGTTACTGTTTATAATTGCCTAATGCTAAATTGGTGAATAATGAGGTGAAAAATAATAAGGGCCAAAATTTGGAGGTGCAACATTTCAAATTGATTATGCCTTCATGTTAAAATGTCTGTGCATTTTAAAATAACTAAATCTCTTATTTTGAATGATTGTGAGCTTTCATATGGGTGTCAGTTGTTGCTTTTGGGGTGAGGACAGGAGATTTTGGGCCCTGGCAGCCAGAACGCCCCCTAGTGCTATGCAGCAAGTCATAGATCCTAATCACCAGTTTATGGAAAATTAAATGGTGGATAACTGGCATAGCAGCTTTGAATTGAAGGTTTTGAATATTTAGCCTTATGACAGTATTGCCACCCAAACAAGACAGCATAGAACACAAGCTGAAATGGAGAAAGAGAAAACAAGCTCTTCTCGCTCATACAGAGAGTATTAAGATTCAAATCTAAGTATTTGCCAAAATAGAGAAGAACACAAGTTGAATACCACTGTTCTTTTATAGTGTGATGCTTTCTATCTCCTGATACTTGATATTTTAGCAAGATTTTTTTTTTGTACTAAAATGAACCAATCATGGTTAAATTGTAAACTATAAATAATGGTGTAGAGTGCTAATGACATGCAAATGTAACTGGTGTATGTTGGAATAACCAGCAAGCCTGCAGTTCAAGGATCATATAACAAAACTAAGATGACAGCCTTGATCCAGCCAGTTCAGTGATATTTATGTTATCAGAATTAGAAGATAGCTTTCCAGTGATGTAAATTATTAGTACATATACATTCTGTCTGGTTAGTGTATACATAATGTAACCGGTCATCTTAGTGGTATTGCTTACATTCTTTTTGCATTAACTCATCACACTCCATTCTCATGGAATTAAAAACAGGAAATAGTTTGCAGTGCAACAGAAGCACCCAGTGTATTTAACTGTGTGTGAGCACTGTGTTTCAATAGATGTACTCTGTATTGTAAATGTATGACAAAGCATTTATTACTGTGTTATTGCCGTATTACAGAGCAAAGAGTGCTAAATAATCAATCAGTTAATGGTCTGTATGGCAGCTTGAACACAGCACATCCATTGTGCTTATGCTGTTAGAAGGATGAGTTTATGACTGTAGTGTAGTTGCACGTTTAGCCAGGGCTTAATGTCCTAAACTGGAGCTGACACAAATATTTTTGAAATGCAGCTTCAGCAACAGTTTCCAAGTTCTCCAATATTTCAGAAGGAAGAATCAAGGATTATCTCAGAGGTTCTCAGAGAAGCTATTTAATTTTGTTGGAACAGGAGAGAGAGGGGGAGTGTATCACAAAATACTTTAGCTTCCTTTCACTGATCGTTATTAATTATATTCTAGCAGTTTTATCAGTTTCAAGTTGGGATACATATATGGCTTGCTAGAAATATACTGGCAGAGGAAAAATAGCTGCTTTAAGTTGCAGCTTTGAAAAATGCTTTGAAAACCTGTAGCTACATGTCTCTCAGTGCTGCAACTTGCCAGTGAAGGGCTTGCACATTAAACTTATTTTTCACTTACTTTCATGGCAGGAAGGAACTGTTTCTGAAAAGAGGAATAAGAAATGTGTGCTAATAAATTGCTTTGTACTATTTGGAGGTTTAAAGAGTAACTTTAGTTATCCTCAACCTTGGTTGGTTCATAATTAAGTGCTGTTTTCTTTGCAGATAGCGAAAATACCGATTATGCCAATTTCTATCAAGGTTTGTGGGACTGCACAGGAGATGAAGCTGATGAGTTGACATTTAAACGTGGTGACGTTATCTACATTATCAGCAAGGTATGGGACACTACTGGGGCTACATGGTTGTAAAAAGAGAGCCATGGCACAAGGGCACATTCCCACAGTTCTGTGGGGGGAAATTGGCACTCCCTTTCAAATCCTTTGTCTGCAATCAGATAGTCACTGCAATTAATTATTTTGTCAAATGAACTATAATCACAATTAAAACATAGCCATGTAACAGGAATTAACTTTAAAGCATGTTTATTTACATGTTAGATCTTGGCTACCATTTGTTAACTGACTTAACAAGAGACAATGTACTTTCTGCTTGTAGAAGTTAACCTTGGAGAATTTTAAGTTATCTTGTATGTTATGTTTTTTGTTTCCTGTTTTATATTCCTGACTCTGCTGATTCTGACTTTTTTGGGATCTTGCTACAGAAGACGGTTTGTTTTTTTGAGCTATGCTTTCATCTTTGTGTGTAGATTGTTATTGTTCCTAGAGCTCAGATTCCAAATTCGTTTGCTTTGACAGATTTGGGCATTTTTTATTACATTTCTGTTTGCAAAGAAAATGAGAAATATAATTTCTCTCATCTGAGTTAGCACTAAACGGTAAAGGCATGAAGTTTTGTTTTATGTTGATGTTGGGTAATTTTCACATTTTCTCTTGACCTCCCCAACACAAACAAAACCTCTGTTAAAATATATGTATCATGCTCCATTGAAGTCTACTTCTGAACAATTAATCAGAGGAAATTTCTATTTTCTCTCCCTATTAGAAAAAAAACAAACTGTTTTTAAAATTCTCAATGAAAAAAACTACTTTATAAAATATGTGTCTATCTAATTGCTGTTCAGTGTAATTAGTACAAAAAATATTGTAGGTCACTGAAATACACAAGTAGGTGCATGAAAGATAAAGACATCTGTTTGTCCTAGTTTCAAATTAAGTTTTGTCACAATTGCTTTAAATCTTCTGTGATACCTTTAACTACATTTCTGGATAATAAATGTAACAGCTTCTGTTTTAAATAAATTTAAGATTTATGGATATAAGGATAGTCCTATATAAAAATAAAGAAGATGTATTGCTAATATTAATTTGACCATGTATGTCTTTTGAGGCATTTCATTGTCACTTAAACTAATAACTGAATTGCATTACTAAAGGCTGAATAAAGCTTGTGGATTGGGCAAAATTTCAAGCAGGTATTCAGCACTGAAGAATTGGACTAATTTAAAATAACCACTGTTTCCCCCTCTCGCTCCCCCCCCAAAAGCCCATGAGTGAATGGATTCCACTGTATGAGTTTGGCCTCTTTGTGGGTTGTGCTCTTCGGGTACATTATGGCAACTATAAAATCTTAATCTTCAGCTTGTAGGTGAAAAAAATTGTTCTCTACTCCTTCCCCAAAAGAGTGAGAAATTTAATTTAAAAAATGGAGCAAAATAGAAAAACAGTAGCTTAAGCTGTCCTGTGTATATCAACAGTCCTGTTGCCATGCCGTGATTAATCCGTAATCGGTCCTTGAAGCAGCTTGCTGCTGCTCCAGATATATAGAGCCGCTCTCTGTGGGAATGATTTCTGCTCCAAAATACAGCCCAGAAAATTCAGCCCTGTTCCACTTAAAGATTGTTACAGCTTTTTCAGAAAAATGAGTGTTGGCCACTACTGTCAGCTTGGAATTTAGGGTCCTTGGAGGGGAAAGTGCCAGAGAATTATCTATCTTAACCCTCCACTTGATTCAGTTTCAAGGTCTAATCATTTATGAGCTCTTTGTCCAGTAAGTGAAAATATAACCAAAGGAAAGTGAGCCTAACCATCCCGAAGTGGGTCAAGACTTTTCTTCTAAAATATTTCCTAATCCACTACATTAATACTTGGATTTTGTGGCAGTCGGCAGGAATCCTAGGCAATTTTTTTATTTTTTCACACCATCTAGTGGTTGAAAATGAGAGATGCAGGTACTGACAGGGGGGCTATGTGTATGCATCCAAAATGGTGTCATAAATTCAGCTTCAGCTGAACCTAGCTGTGGCTTTATTGCCTTTCTATCATATGTCAGCCAGGAACATTACTCTTGAAAATCACATTTTGCTGATAAGGAAGTAAGTACGGGTATAGCCCTTTTATAGTAGGAAGGGTGAAGCGTTAACAAAATATCAAGAATATTTGTGCAACATGTAAGAGTTCTTTGTTTTACAGTGAAATATAAATGGTATGGCCTGCTCTGATGAACGTGATAAGATAGATATTCATCTCTCCCAGCAATAGTTATGCCAAAGCAATATATTTTTACCAGCTTTTCTCATACCTGTATAGAAATTAGGGAGAAAGCACTATTTGTTTCCATGAAATGAGATCATTAGTATAACAGAGTAATTATGAACCAGTTTAGCAAATTTGGGCATTTATACAATTTAAATAAAGCAAGAGGAGAAATATGTTACATGTAAGTTTCTAGCTAAATGTCTTTTAGACAAATGAGCATAGTTTCACTTTGGCAGTGTTTACTTCCTAAAATAGCTAAGTATTAAGCAAAGACACATCCCCAGAATTTGATTTTAAATGAGCATCAAAACTCAGTGTTATTGCAATGAGCATGAGCTCATTCTCTGGCAACAGAGATACCTATGCCCGTCTAGTGCAGTTACTGTGGAAAAGCATGTTTTTCTTGTTTTAAAGGTGTATTCAAAAACTATTTAAGCTATTTTCTAAATATTTATGTCAGTTGTGGCTTTTGTGTGGCAGCAGTCCTGTGGACTTTTATAAAAAACCCCAAAAGCCTCACAACTTCTTTCTAAGTTTTTCTATCAAGTTTCCCTCAAAAGTTGAGCTTTTAATCTGAGCAGAATTAACAGAGCTATAAGAATAGTGCTTGTTAAGTTTATTTAAAAATGTAGTTAACATTTCAGATTAATTGATTAATGTATCTGTACAGATATACTATTACTAGTATTTTATAATATTCTGGAATATTCAAGTGGCTTTTATCACTTATGCTATGAATGATGTGAACTTTCAGAGAGCTATGTACCCTTACTCCATTTTGTAATGAAAAAAATAGTTGTACTGATAAAGAGATTTGTTAATAACATTTGTTAGTTAATATTGACTGTTAGAAATGCAATACTTTGTAGACCTGTTTTCTAAAAGGATGATTGCTTTTAACTCCTGCTCATTTATGGGCTTGCCTTTGCTTTCAAGCCCATGTGATAAATGGAAAAACAGACCATAGTATAGCAATCATTTTTATAAATCTTCCATAGCTCTACTCAAGAAATCAATTTCCAGAAACAATGATAACTGTGGATAGAGGTAGTTCTATTTTTTTTTCCTAAGTTTTGTATGCACAATTTATGCAAGTGCAATACTTCCATTACTTGTTCATTTGCTTTAGGTGTATGCTTTGTGTTATGAAGTTCCATAGTTTCATCAGCCAAATGCAAGTAATAGTGAAAATTTACTTCAATCTGTTAGTGGGAAGCTGCTTAGTAGAATTATTGACATTTCTTAATATGAAACTAATTTAATATATTTCTTATTTATATTTGTATTAAAATAGCAAATACTTCAAAATCAGAAATTATATCTTAAACTGGAATTCTCCTTATTATTATTTCATTGCACACCAGTGCTGCTCACTCTGGTATCTGTGATTCATCTATGACAACCTTTTGCTCCAGAATTTTTCATGAAAGTAGGGTGTTAACTTGGTGCTTAGATTATGCTATATATATATTCAGTGGTTGTAGGTTTCATGTGTGGCAGATTTTTGTTCTTTCAATACAACAAATGTTAAAATGCTCACATCTCAACCTGTATTTTTTGCCTAGTAAAAAGACAAAGAAAGTCCACAGCTCAGGTTAGTGCTTATGAAATAAAGGTGCAACTTAACCATGCAGCTGTTTCAGAATCACTGTGAACATTTTGTTCACTATCTGTATAATCTTTATAAAATATATTTATTCAGTCTTTTTCTAAAAGATATGAAAGACATACTAAAATCCTGAGTGTTTTATTTTTTCAGGTTGTTTTCTGGCTCATCATATTGAGATCCATAATTCCTATTCCATTGCCTGTGGCTCCTCTAGCAAATAGGGAGTACCACTAGGAGCAGATTTGCAGAGTGAAGCACTCAGTGCTTGAGCCCTGCTGTCCACACCACACTTTTCCAAAGCTGTTGGATGTCCAAAGTGGTCTAGCCTGGTTTTGAAAAATGAGAACACATTCGTGGTTGAGCATGTTCCATTTTAGCTTCATCTGAAATAAATGGGGTGTGTGTGCTCTGAGGCTGTGCATAGGGAGTCAGTCAGGGGAAGGTGGGAGCTTTGGGAGATTCACTTCAGTGGGATGCTTCTGATCAAAACTAAAATGAATACTCAGTTGTGCATTACCTGTTTCCTGGCTTGTTTAGTTTGGATTTTTCCAGGTGGAGGTGGGAGAACAATAAGTATATGTCTAAAGACAATAGTGAAAGCCTTTAAACGGAAGTTTCGTTGGAACTAATGCCTAGTGACTCCAGCCCTGTTGCTTTGCATACTGATAATATGTAAGCCTTTACCTATCAGATTAGAAGAAAAGTTGGCCACCTGTCATCTAATGGAAAATAAAATGGCCTTCCTATTGTTCCAGGGTATTTTCTGGGAGCAGTTTTGGTTCAGAACTCAGTCTGCTTTCTTTGATTTCTATTGGAAATCTTTAATTGCTGTATATTTTCTCTCATGTCATTGTGGGAAATAAAACCTAATAATGCAACCATACAATAAATTTAGTGCTTATATTTTCAAAGATGACCATTTTATTGCTGTCTTAAAACAACTCTACTACCTGTGAAGAAGTCTCATTCAGTTATTTAAGACATTTGTCATTCTCTGCTTTTAGAGAAAATGCCGTTCTGTGCCAAAACTGCTCCCTAGTTGATAGTGTATCATTCAACAATTACACCAAAGGAAGTTCTAAAACTTTTTAGCTAGTATGAATCTCCTGGATGAATTGGAGACATTTTAAAATATTATCTTGCTAAAATGACACCCTAGAATGTTCTTTGCAAAAAATTTATCCTTGCTTCTGACACATACTTAGCTTGATAGTAGATGCTACTTATTTTAACCCCAAACAAGACTATTGATATACTTTGCTTTTCAGTTTTAAAATGTGCAGGTATTCAGCCCATTAATTAGTATTACTCACACTGCCACTAGAAGAAGGAAGGAGAAAAATCTTGAATTCATATATTTTGGTTGTGGTTTTTTTAAAATACAACTCCATTTTTTTCTTCAAGGCATTGAAACACAATGATAAATTTTCAGCAACTCTTTTTTAAAACCAAACAAATAAAAAATCCACCCCACAAACATGAAAAAGCATACCATATGTATTCAACAATAGAGACTAATTGCACAAGAACTAGATGTTCTCAACTTTTGCTGAAGTCAGTGGAAGTTTATATGGTGCAAAGCATCTGGAGAATCTTATAAAGGCAGAAGAACTGTTCTAAAGGCAGCAGCTGCTTTGGAAATCCTCAAGTATAAAAATTTTCTCTTTTTGTATGTCAAAATGTCAAAATTCTCTTCTGCAGAGGACTAAATGTATTTTCTACAGATATCATTAAATCATTGGATTTAAACAATATCTGTGGAAAATAGGGAGTGTATTGCTAACTATTGCTTTTCCCCAAGTACAAAAGGTTTTATGATCAGTGTCTCGTGAAGTCCTGGGTACCTAGACATCAGTGCAGTGAAATGGGTGGGATGGGGACAGGGAGAAGCATTTGCTCCCAGTGTGTTCAGCTGAGAGCATTTAAGGAGCCTGTAAACCCTGGTGGGACTTTCACCCCCTGCTATCTAGCATGCTGTACAGAGTGTTTTGCCAGCATGTTAAATGTTAAATCATAACCTGTTCCTTCCTGCCCTGTGAAATTACTTCATGTTGGTTAATAAATTTCTGCTGGGGAAAAAAATAATCCATTCTATGACAGTGGAAATGCAGAAGTAGCTTAGAAAGCATTTGGTCATTTGTTAAGGTTGTTGTTTCATATTATTTGGCATAATATATTCCATTGCCCTGGTGCTTGTCTTCCAGGGAGGGTGGGGGTTGTGGTGGCCCCCTCCTCCCCCTGGCCCTGCTAATATTGCCTGCTATGGCAAATGTGCTCCCTGTCACATGGCAGAGCGTGGCCGCACACTTGTGCATTCTCCTCATTGCAGGGCAGCTGGATCTGGCCCTGCCCCCCTCTCCCTATCCCTCTATTTGCCTTGGAGCAATTCATTTTGCAGTTATTGAATTTCTTTGGAGAGTTATTTTCATACAGCGAGCATCACAGCACCTCTGGATCTTGATAGCGTTTCTACATAAGGAGAAAGAAGCTTTGTGTTAGTAATTACCTAACATTGTCAGGAGCTGACTGCAGGCCTCTTTCTAGTGATAACAGAATAACCACATAATGTAGCTTTATAGCACATGATTAATAGAAAATAATTACACATCCTACAAAGGGATGCAATATTTCTTATAAATTGACTACAATGGTTTCCTGTAGATTAAAGGACTCTTCATTATTTTATCAGTCCTTCTGAAGTATAGTTGCTTGCCTATGTTAGCAGTGATATTAAGAGCTGAATGCAGTGAGGGATACCAGATGGTAAACCCAGTGGTACCTGAGATCTGAAACTGATGCTTGCAAAAGCACAGTGTTTCCCAACTTTTTTATTCATACAAAACCCCAACCTGTATTCATATCCTTCTGTATATTAATCCTTATTTTCCACAAATGTGGGTTTCAGAGTTTTATTCTACACATCTTAAGCAGCAGTGATAGACATATGGACCTCACAAAAGCAGTGTATTAATGAAATTATATTGCTGCAAAGGAGTTTATAATTTATAACCTGGATAGAAACAATACATCAATTTAGATTTTAAGTGTGACTTCAAGAAAGGACTAGGGGGGCTGTTTATCTGCCTCACTAGTTAAGCACTTTTTCATGTTACTGAGGATAGGAAGGAGAGGTTAGGAGTTGTAAAGAGAAATGTCTATTCTTCAATCAGTTTAAAAGGGAGTTCTATCTAATTATTCTAAAAGCAGATATTAAGATTTTATGTTCTTGATAGCCAGGTATCTGCATTGTATTTTTGTTCAGACTTCTATAGACTGCAGATAGTTTAATTGGGATTCATGTTGCTCTTGTGGCCCATGCAAAGAATAGTAATGTAAAGTAAAGGCTTCTGTGTTGCAATATTGTCTGTATGGTATAATGGTTGCAGTGGATCCTTAAATTAGTTTACTAGTCTGTTACATCAACATTCATTTCATCTTCTCACTTAGCTTCATGCCAGAGCAGTAAGTGGTGTATTAGTAAGTAGCAAAACCCAGAAAGTTTTCAAAAGAGCAGCATGCTTTTAATTTTAATTTGAGCTATCTGAATTGTTTCTTTAAAAACAATTGTTTCTAAGTCCATGTAGTGTTGCTAAGTGGAACATTTTCAATGGATAATGTAATCCACAAGCTTTTTCTGTGCCATTTGTCATATGCAGTTTAATGACTGCTTAACTGAGCCACTTCCCTCATTTCATGTATTGTTTGTTTTTTTGGCTGATGTCTAGCAAAACTTGCTTAATCACTCTTGTCAGTCACTGTGCGAATTCCATGTAGCAGCTTAAAATCTTTTGTTGCTTTCTCTTGGAGAGATTTATTGCTGAGATTCCAGTAGTATACGTGAGTGCTGCTCCTTTCAGCAATTTCCCACTTCAGTCTTGAAATCTAGTTTGTATATTTAAACAGTGTATTGTGAGATAAAGTATAGATTTTTAAACAGGCTGATCTGGAAGATTATAAACCTCAGTGTCAGGGTATTGTTTCGCCTTTAAGGATTTGGGGTGTAATGTGAAGCCTCATGGGAAAGGTTATTAACTTCTGTGGAGAGCAGTGTGTACTGAAGATCAGGTTCAGATACCTCTGGACTTTCAAGACCAAACCCATCCCCAGCAGTCTGCTTTGCAGTGGAAGGGGGAAGAAGATGGAATTATTTTTGCAGCTTTTTTGTTTGCATGTTCACATAATAAATGAAGGTTTTCCTGCTGTTTTTAAGTGGATTTCCTTTAAATCACACTTACTGCAGTATTTCATGCATAGTAGGATAGAATCTTTTACATTACCAATTCATTGTTAAGTGAAGGGAGAAAATGTTTAATTGAAGACTTATGTTCACCCTTCCACAATTAGAAAATACAAAACTGTGTGTGCCTGCATGCAAGCATAAAAAAAAAAGGCAAAGAAAAAAGCCCACATGAAAGCAGGCCATCATAGTTAAGCACAGAGAGAGCTGAGTACACTAAGCACCTCATAGGACCCCAGAGAACTCTTGACCAGGCTAAATATGCCAGCAGAAAATCATTATAGCTCGGGCTCTAATGAAACGCCATTAACCCTTTAGCTCCACTTGGCTATTTATAACCAAAAAACTTTACCTACAGTTCGAAATTGTAGCATCATCTCAGTAGGATCAGTAATTCAAAATTCTTCAAAGAGCCTTTTCCTCTTCTCATCAGAAGAGCAGTGTAGCAGGAAGCAGATGCTGCTTATCAGAGATATCTGTATTTTGTATTTTGTATATTTGTTCCAAAGTAATTTCTATCTTGCTAATCATTCAGTTTTGAGTATGGTCTCCGTTTTAATAATGCTTCATTTGTAATTCAATATATGTGTATGTGCAATTCCAGCACAATTTATTGAACCATTGTTAGGATTGATCTTAAAATATCTCATATCTCTTATATGACACAATATACAATAATTACATATCAGTATTACATTATTTTATTTTTACAATAATTATATACCACAATACCACAATACTCTTACTTAGTACAGCTTTTGGAAGACATTATTTCTTTAAATGATTATAATTCATTTTGTTTCATATTTATCTCACTAAGCCTAAACATATTTGAAACAGAAGTACATTAGTCATCTGTCAGGAATATGAGATCTGCTGTAGAATTTCCTGCAAGCCTAAAGCAATAGTAGACTTTGTCCATAGAAAGATATTATGTATTAGATATATATAGTGTTCCCTTCACATTTGAGTGAAGTAGTTTTTAAAATAAGTTGATGGTTTCTTAGAGTATAACTTGTGATACTAAAATAATCCCTGTTGATTGTTATATGTCAATGTTATGCTATTAGATTTTAGTTACAAAGACAAGATTTTTGTATTTTTGATGAACAGAGGATAAGGAGGTCGGCTATTTTTAGTAGGTGTTTGAGAAGCATGGCCATAATTAAGAAATTTTCTTGAGTATGCCGGGCCTTTTTAAAATTTACCTTCTGCCTTTGCCTAACTGCATG
The DNA here is from genome assembly GCF_035770615.1 of Melospiza melodia melodia. Taxonomy (NCBI): domain Eukaryota; kingdom Metazoa; phylum Chordata; class Aves; order Passeriformes; family Passerellidae; genus Melospiza; species Melospiza melodia. Next base: position 34,114,333 of record NC_086194.1, on the reverse strand, counting down.
TGAATGCCTATAACAAAAAGATAAAATGTTTTAATTTTCAGTTGAAATGATTATAACTATATATAAGGGAAAGCATCCATAAGGAGTTGCATACAAAACTCTGTTGCATTTATATCAGACTAAAGGTTAATACTGCGTATTGTTTTCAATTAGGAGTACAATAGATTTGGCTGGTGGGTAGGAGAAATGAAGGGAACCATTGGCTTGGTGCCTAAAGCCTACATAATGGAGATGTATGATATTTGAGAGGCCTGGGTAAGTACATTTTAATCCAATCTTCTGTAATGGCTTATATGTTCCCTTGTTCTCTGTTTCATAAGTATGTCTTTCCTGGAACCTTTGTAGGAGTCCTGTTAACATAAAGATTATAGCAAAATATATTGAAGGTTCAATTAAAGTACTTTTTTTTTCCTGGGGTTTTATATGAAATATAAAAGTACAAAAGATTATATATTTAATAACTGTGTTCCCTTTTCCAAATTTTTAAAAAAATAAAATTGATGTTGTTTATATTTAGTTTTGTTACTTTAGTAATACGTATATATCTGTCTGTGCAGAAAACTGTGGAAGGGGAAGGATATTTGGACAGGGTTTGACATGCATGTTTGAGGTTTTTTGGCTAATGATGAACTTTCAACTTCCCTCTCCCTAATCAGGAGAAATCTGCACTTGAAATGAAGAGTGGTGTGCAGCTGCAGTTTACAGAGCCAGCCTCTGGAAGACGATTCTGCTGTACATGTTTTGCGGTTTCAGCGAATGTAGTCAGATCGTTGCCTCGTGAACATTAAACATTATAAACTGTAATTGATCATAACTTTATGGAAATGGTCTGCTTAGCCACTTCTTATAGAATTTTAATGCTAGGAAATTAATAGATGGTAATTATCATATGGGGCACAAGCAGCCGTATAGTGCCTGTTGCTCTTTTTTAAACATGTCAGCAGCACTCTGTATAGCTGTAGGTTTGGGCTCTCTCAGGGAATTTTGCTATCTTTTCCTGTTCTGCAGATTCAGAAAAATTACGCAGAGCTTTGAGGGTAAACTCTTACTCAATTCATGCATGCATTAACCTTTTAATGCTCACTGTACATCTTATGCAGTTGAATCAGAAAGTTGAGGGAAATTTATGTATATTTCAGGTCTTCGGGGTATTCTGTTTCCAGATGTTTTCAAGTTATGCTTTAGCCAATGATAAATTTTTTCTCATGTATTTAGTATCGTATTGTTAATTACTTCTTTGTTGACGCAGAATGAAGATTTGATTATTTTGCTGATGTAATAAATGCGCCTGTGTGGTAATACTGCTGTGGTACCATTCTGACTTATGGTAATGCTGTGGAAATTTGTGAAAATATATTAAACCCTAAAATTTTTGCTAAGTCAACGCAAGATAAATTGCAGGTAAAAATATTTTTTTCTGTGGTAGTGTGAAATATTTTACCTGTACCTTACAGATAATTTTGCAGAGTCAATTATCTTGCTGGTATGTGTAATTCTGATACAGGTTGTGCAACAGAGATCTTCATCTTCACCCTGTGTGAATTACCAACAGCTACCTGCATTCTTGTGTCAAAGCCAGAACTTTGTGGCTAATCAAAAACATTGCCTGAAACATAAAAAGGTACACTAAAATACTACCACTTGTGCAGAAGTGGTTGGGCAAGTCAGAGTTAATATTTTACATACTCTTCTTTAGGAGATGTACTTTACCATTAGCATGGAAGATCAACTTTTTTGGGTCCACCCAGACAGTTGATTTGTGAGACCCTTAATCTGCCAGCGAGGCAGGTCAGGCCAGCCTGTGAGCTGCTGAGCCTGTGCAGGTCCCCGTGTAGCTGCTTGTGCTGTTTATGCTTCAGGCAGACCCCGCGGACACCGTGGGTTAAAAGGAAACGTCAGCCTGAACTCGGAATTTGGATCCTTTCAGTAAACTAAGATGTTGTGCTCTGTGTCAGCTAATGTATGGTACTTGCTGGTACACTGAATTCTAATAGGCGTCAAACGGGACCGAGTTTTGTTGTAATTTTTTAAAGAGATAGTCATTGGAATTGATTCTGTGTGTTATCAGCGAAGCATTAAAATGATAGATTATAGTCTTCAGATCTTTTACTACTTTAATTTGTCAAGCGTACTGGTGGATTGTGTACAGAATGTGAAGCGTTAATAGCGGGGCTGGAAACGCTCCTTCTCCCTTGTTAACATGGCAGCGCCATAAATCTGCCCGCCGAAATGGCTTTTTATTAATTGCAGAATTCCGAATCCCACCACCACCTCCACCACCACCATGTATTTTTAGGGCATGAGCCCTGCCCCGCTCCCGAGGCGCGGTGCGTTGGCTCGGTGCGTTGGCTCGGTGCGTTGGCTCGGTGCGTTGGCTCGGTGCGTTGGCTCGGTGCGTTGGCTCGGTGCGTTCGCTCGGTGCGTTCGCTCGGTGCGTTGGCTCGGTGCGTTGGCTCGGTGCGTTCGCTCGGTGCGTTCGCTCGGTGCGTTGGCTCGGTGCGTTCGCTCGGTGCGTTCGCTCGGTGCGTTCGCTCGGTGCGTTCGCTCGGTGCGTTCGCTCGGTGCGTTCGCTCGGTGCGGGGCGGCCCCGGCGCGGTCCCTCCTGCGCTGCGCTGCGCGGCCGCGGCGCTGGGTGGCAGCAGATTTTCGTGGGACGGGCGGAGGCGGGTCCCGCTGCCGCCGCCGTCCCTGTCCCCTTCCCCCTCCGCGCTGTCCCGCGCCGCTTCTGCCCTTCTTCCAGGAGAGGGAGTCCTTAGCCAAGCGATGAGGGGCAGGGATGCCCGGCGCGGCCTCTCCTGGGTGGTGACAACCAGAGACATCAAGTGGCTTTTGTCTGTAATTCTCTTTTAGGGCTTCCCCCTCCTTAGTGCTTATTGCTAGCGGGGAGTAAATAAACTGCCTTAAATTCAAAACGTGAAAGGTGTCGCGAAACTCACTGGTAATGTCTCAGAATAAACCAGCGATGCACCACGGATGAATGGTTTACTTTAAATCTATGTGAATTCTATAACCTTTTTTGGATAAGAAAATCTCAGTTAATACAACTCAAATAAAACTCAGGTAGAAGGTGCTAATTACTTCATTTTCTTTGTTCTCTTAGATTGTGCTTGCCTTTCTGTAAACGGTGAGAGAGTGGATTTTTAAAAGGTGATTGTAACTCTCACATTGTACAGCGTTTTACTTGATTATTTGCTGTGTTCTGGATTTGTATGGTACTGCCATTAGATCTTATAATAATGTTCTACTCTGCAAATTTTTAAGGTTCAAATAAAGTTTAATTGTTTGCAAACTGTTATGATGCTAATAATTCAACAGCCTGCTGTGTTACTAATGAAATTACTTTGTTATGATTAATTTGGAAAATAGTGTGTTGATTGTAGTAATTAAGCACAACAAGGTGAAGTAAATGATTCTAATGCCATCTGGCCTCCAGACTGAATGAAGAAATGAAATGGGGCTGTCATTTGAATTTATTCAGAGAAGTAAGGGTAATACAAATGCTTTTTATAGCAGAGGCACCCGGATATAATCATGCCACTCTGTAGTATCTTTTCATGTGCTTCTGTATACGGATAACTGGTTCACTTATTTTTGCAGCGTCTCGTTAGGATCTACCTCTTTGTACATACTGCCACTAATTACATGTTCTGATGGCAGTGCATGCACTGGTTCTTCTATCAGAAAGATGTATGGATAAGATTTAGAGAAGTCATATGGCTCAGCTTACCTTTTGCTCCCCTATTAAGGATAAAAACTTTCTGTGAGTGGAATTAAGCTGAAAGTGAATGCTAATTAAGATCCCATTCTAAATTCAAAACTAAATGCATAAACTTATTTCCCATTTTTGGCTCTGCAGTCTGAGTATGACACAGTATTAGAAGGAATGTAAAGAATAACCTTTTAGAACCTGATCCAAAGACTGTTGAAACTGAGAAGATATTGAATTCACTTGCTTTTGCATCAGGAGCTCAAACAATAACTCAAAAACAGGCAATACAGTTTCAAAGTGCTTTTTTTTTTTGCTGAATTCTCCTTGTCCTCTTTCTGAAGGAGATGCAATTATTTCCATAAGCTGAACCAAACAAAAGAACAGCTCTTATTTCTCTAAGCCAAATTATAAAAATCAATTTTTCTATCTCAGGTAAAGCAAAATGAAGTTGTGGGTGTAAATTAAAATCCTGGCTTGATAAAGTTCAGTGGGATCTATAGGGAAGCTGTAAAATACTAATATGTGGTGAAAGTACCCAGGTAGATGACAGTGGTGTGCTGTTCAGTTGCATGAGCCATTTGAAGCTTCTCTCATCTCTCACTCAAGTTGATGAAAAACTTGTTAGTATGTAACTGTGGGAATAAGCATATGGATGGAAACCTCATAAACAACTTTACATAGCATGAAGAACTGATAAACTCTATAAGACCTTCACCTACCAGGGTTTCTCTGAAGCTGATATTTCTCAGACAGGAGTCTGCTTAATTCTGTCTTTATTTAGGAAATCTGACACTAAACTCAGCAAGGAGTGCTCTGCCAAATCTGCGTCTCTGTCTTAGAGTTAATTTCCTTCCCAACATCCATTGTCTTACTGTGAGGGACCAGCACCAATCAGCTTCACATTATGAACTTAAAATTGTGGATTCAAGCTGGGTGTAAGCACAGGATTTGGTACTTCTGGGATGCAACTGTGACTTGACTCATCTTTGGATCCTACAGGAAGAAGTAACAGGGGCTTAGATGGTGGCAAGATGTGCAAGTGAAAGGAATACAGCTTTTCTTATCCAACAGTGTTGTGCTAAGGAATACATATGTTTATTTTCTCTTTAATTGTAAAGCAGATCGATCAGGCAGTGATAACCCATGAATTGTTATATCATAGCCTTTTACAGATTTGTTTAGGAGTAATTTTGTAATGGGATCTAGACAATTCTGTTTGTGCTCTCTGGGATTGTCATTAGTCCAAACTATCATACAGAGAAATTCATAGAAATGCAGTTGCTGGGTTCAAAGCAAAGTAGAGGGGAAAACCTCTGCACCTGAAAGCTATGTCAACATAAGTCAAATTTAAAACTGAAACTGTCAGCTTCTACCCAGCTTTTTGGGAGGCCAAGTCTTTTAATTAACGGGAAAAGCTTAAAAATCCAAGGTGTCATCTTGTACCAATGTGTCAGAGAATAAAGTACAATAGTGCAAGCAGCCTGAGAAGAAGAGCTGCTGGTAGATGAAGAGGCAGATAGTTTCAAATGCCACTAAAAAGCAATCTATCTCTATTAATTTTCTGCTCTAGCAAACTGATATGTTGGAGCTTTTATCCTAAAGTATCCTCACTGTCTCACAACCCATAGAGCAAACTTCCTTTCACCCTCTATTGTAAAGCAAGTGCTACTCCATAAAGAGATTTGTTGGCTAATGAGCATTTTACAGCAACACTTTAAAGTTTATGCTGTGAGATGAAAAAAAAAAATCCACATTCAGTTACAGTGGGAGGATTTATGTTGGCAGAAGAGAATTACCAGTTTGGCCACTTCCAATCTGCTGTAATTGCTTCCATACTTGTAAATAGTGCTGTGGGATTTTTAATGGCCATGGCAATAAGGACTAGTTTTACACCTCATGCTACAAGACGAGTATGTAGTACCCCAGAACTGACCCCTGTGCAGAACTGCCTGGGGTAAAGGACAAAAGTATTGCACAGGATCATTATCAATCTTTGAAAAGCCAGCAGCATGGATGTGTGCCTTGGCAGCCTCCCACCCAACAGCTGACATGGCCCAGTGCTGCTTTTTAATAGTCACTTCTAATAGGGTCAGCATGAGAAGAGCAGAGCACAGGCAGTCTGACAGGCCGGGGCTACTCACTTTGTTCATTGGGGGTCTTCAGCCTCTCAGACTCATTTCAGTGTGGAAGAGAAAAGATGAAATCTGTACACAGTCACATGGCATCAGGAAACCATCTTCATTTTCTGTTGCTCTCTTCCAAGAGGACTGCCATTCTTTCCTTATATTTAAATTAAAAGCAGTCAGGCATGAATGCACATGTGTGTGTAGGAAGGAGTGGGTTTTATTATATCGTCGCTTACAGTCTTTTTTTGATGCTGCTTTCTCCTTTCTGGTGTTTACATTGACATGTTCATAATGGCCATGCTACCTTCACCACAGAAAAAAGGTATTTCTAGCTTAAAAAAAAAACCCAACTATTTACAGTTCTTGAAAGACTCTATTCTATTAGCTCCTCTTTTGTTATTTCCCACCATTTTAGTGCATTGTGTCAGCAGTATCTTATCAAAATCTATGTCTTTTGTGACAGTAATTTTTGCTTGCATGTAAAATACTACAGACTAATGTTTTGACTTCTCTCCTTATTTTCAAGCTGATTTTGGACTTAGTTTTAGGGTATTAGACCTCAATGAAAGGAGAAGGGGTGAACAATCCGTACATCTAGAGTTCTGTTACTTGACTGAAAAATAGGCAATCCACATTAGCAATTGTGAGAAATGCCTTGGAAAGTCTCTAAGCTAACCGGCTTCCTTTCCATTCATTTGTTTCTGATTCTGGGACTCACACAGAATGCTTGACCACTTCCACACTGAGACTACCTATTCAGCTACTTGCTGTCCTCTGATGGCCACCCAAGGTCACCTATAGGTCATTATTGACTTGTGACCAGAGTTGCCTCCCTCTGCCTCTTGTTTGGTACTGCTGTAACGGCAGAGCTCAGGAAACAAACATCTTGTCTTCTGAGCTTTGTAAATTTTCAGGTGAGTGAAATTTCAAAATGCAGAGGCATCATCCAGAATAATCTCTCTCACTTAGCATTTTTATGATTTGTATTTCTCTGAATGCTCTGTCTTCACTTTACTCCTGCATTCATTTACTTAAAAAAAAAAAGTGAATAGGAGAACATGTATCATGAGATGCCTTCCTAAAACATCAGATTTTGACAGAATTGGGTCAAATTAATGTTTCAGGTGCAGATTATGGGAATGCTACTTGAGAGTGGGAACCTGAATCCGTACAGTGGTTGTTTCTGTCAGGCTTTGGCAAGCAGAGGAGAACAAAAAGCTACATGTCTGGCCCTTAGCTGAAAACTGAACCTTACTGATCTATGTCTGATATTATCTTAGATCCTTCAGCTGCCCTGTTGCTTCTGAGCATCTCTAATAAATTCAATGAGCTAGAAATTTATGCAGATGTTTGTCCATCAGGTGTGGATCAGGGTTTTGAATTATAGCCTGATCTGACAGAATGGCATACAAAACCATGATGTGATACGCTCCCATTTGTAGGGCCTCAGACTAGCTGATGATTCCAAGAAGCACGCGTGGACCACAAAGGGATTTCATCATGCCTGTTTCATTAAATGCTAATGATGTGTTTCAGTGGAATTCTATTTTGCACATTCTGGCTTATGTAAAAGAGGCCTTCATGCAAAATACCCTTGCTTAGATGTCATAACATTTGAAACATGGGGATTATGTGTTAGAGTAATTCAGTCTAAAACTGACCAGGGTGACTCACAGGGATCACAGAACAGTGTACAGAGCAGCTACTCAGGCCACGTATATTTCATTTGGAAAACAGTGTTTGATTATGAATTAATTGTAATAATGCTGACAATTATTTCAATAACTTTGTCTAGTTAACAGTAACAATAGACATACTGTTTGTTAAATGTATTAACTGAAATTGCAGTAGCTATTCAGACTACATTCATCATAATACTTGGTAGTGTATGTCCTTCCCTTGTCTGTGGGCTTGTGAGTGTCCTGCTCATCCTGAGTGTTGTCATTTTTGCTGGTATTACAGAGGAAAAAATTGAAATGCAGGCAGTTGTCAATGACACAAACATCTTCTGTCTTTTCCACTGTCTGCTTCTTGAAAACAGTCAGTTCTGCATGTATGGTCTGAAACAAGGGAATTTAGCAATGTGACTCCCCCTTAACTCAGCAAAAGTTATGTAGGTAATTCTTAATTTGAGGGCACAGTATTAACTCCTCATTGTCAAGAGTAAGCACTAGTCACATAGTTCCCTTGGCATTATTGCACGTGCTCCTGCAACTTCTCTACTTGGAGATACAGGATTTAGAATCAAGTTGTTAATACTGTGGAAAATTAAGTTTTGTAGTTTAAAGTATAGTGCTAACCATCAGTTAACCACTTGGATACAGGGTGCCAATTTATCTATGAAGTGGTTCCTGATGTTCAAAATCACTCTGTACCCAGCACTTAACAAATACAGGGAGTATTATGAGCACAAAGCGAATGGCTTTGGTGATTTTGATCTCCGGAGAAGATCTCCTTGGCATAAGATAGTTCTCATAACCAGATGGAAGTATTTTACATCCGACTCATTTTGAACTCCCAGTTCACACCCTGATGATCTGTACACTCTGCGCTGAGGTCTGATTGATTATACCTGGATTAATTGGGTTTTACTCTTCTGAAAACGTTGCAGGTATGCCAGATGTGAGAAAAGTTGTGTTTGACCCTGTCTGTTTCATTGTCTGCTCCATTTCTCTACCAAATCGGAATTGTATGGGGGCAGGTACAATATATCAGGAATCTTTATTATAGACAGCTGTCAATGGCAGATTAATGCTTTGGCTGTGCCTCTCAGCCAAGGAATAAGTCTATAATAGTGAGGATTTATCTTGTTATATGAGTATACTGACACAGAATTATAACATCTGTATATGGGCCACTGACAGTCCCTATGTCTCCTAGTATATTCTATTTTCTCTAGGCCAAATTTATTGCTCTCATAATTAAGTCCTGTCTGGAGAACTTAATGGAGTTGCAGGTTCTGAAAGTAGCAGGAAATGCAGCTCCTTGCCAGGAGCTTGTGCAGTGTCTTCTCCGCTCTGCCCAGGGTGTAATTCCACTGTTCCGAGTGAAGGGTGGGTGACAGAGGACATGGCTTTAGAAGAAACTCCAAATTGGTAATTTTTATGGTTTGTTCCATCTCATGCTAGGAATGCCTGAGTGGCCTTTTGTTCTCTTTTGTAGTAAGTCTCACAACCCTAGTTGCTAAATGGGATCACGTTAATCATGGATGACACCAAGAAATAACAGGTTTACATTGCTTCCAGGTAGAGGCAGATCAGGCACAAGGTGAAGCTTTGCAGTGGTGAGGGCAGTGAAGCATTGGGGTTGGTTGCCTGGGGAGTTTCTGTGATTTCCATTTCTGGAGGATTTGGAGAACCTGCAGGGAATGAATTCACCTGCTAGGAATGACTGAACCATGGCAATTCCTGCCCTGGGGCTGGGGCATGCACTAAATCACCTCCTAAGGTCTGTTCCAGGCCAGTTTTTTGCAATTCTGTAAGTCAGCAGTGAGCTGACATTGTTCTGAAATGGCAGAATAAATACAAGCCCAGTCTTATTCTTTGCCTGGTGCACTAAAAATGCTGCTGCTCCATGGGTTTACGTGCTCCTTATCCCTCTACATCTTAACAATCTCCAAGCAGAAACCAAGATCACTATTTTTTACCCAGCAAGATTATTAGTGCATAACCTCAGTAATTAATTTGGTTCACAATTAGTATATTTTTAAAAAGGTAAAGGATTATTTAAAGTATCATATATCTCAAAGTGTGTCTGTGACAGATTCTAGCCAATTTTCAGTATATTACAGTGTTACATTGATTCTAATTGAAATGGAAAGCATTTAATTCACGGTTTTTTAAAGCAAAATAGCTACAATTTCAGATTGTAGCCATTTATTCACCTTGCGTAGTTAATTTTCATTAACCAGTTGGATGTCTTAGGAAATAGAGAAGAAGATAAAAATAGCCTTCAGTTTTGTCTGTTGTCTCTTCTGAGAACAGAAAGGGATTTTTCCAGAGTTCACTCTGGTGAATAGAAACATTCTCATCCTTATAATAGGCTTTGGATCAGATCCATATGTAAGGATAGTCCCCCCTCCCCTTTTTTTTCCCATACTCTTGAATTGAATGTATGACATATATTTAATCCTGGCAGTATTCTTTATCTCTCTGAGAAGTCCTTTTAATTCTCTGTAAGAAAGTGTTCTGTGATGTGGCTACCTGATTTTATTGAAACTCACACGTCAGGAAAAAAAATTATTGCCTTCCCTGTCAAAACTGACAGTAATTACAAGGCCAAATATATTGCTGTGATTGACTTGTAAAACCAAATCTGTAATATTTCAAGTTTGTGTGTTGGCTTGTGCAGCTCTCAGGAAATACAACCCAGTATTTTCTTTGCAAGCTGACATCTCTTTATCCGTTTCTTTTATCATCTTTGTTTTTATTTGTGAGAGCAGGGAGCATACAGCATTTATATGGAATGGACTGGATGGCATTTAATGAGTCGGCTTCTGGGGAAAAGTGGCTAAACAGTAGCTAAAGGAAAGCCGGGAAGGTTTAAGCAACGGTACCTTTTATGTGCTCCTCTTTATGCATAATCTTTCGGCAATAAATACTGCATATTGATTTCTTAATTGTAATGGAAACATACTTGGACAGGAGCAACATTATAGCCTATTTGCTGCCTTAATTTTTAAAGACATTTTAAATTTTAAAATGGATACTGCACTAAATGCAGGACAGTGCTCTTAACTTGATGTAGAAGCACTTGCTCGTCAAGGCTGTGTTGCTGGGGAGCTTTTTCAATTTCAGCTGCCTTCCTTTCTCTTACCTTTGTAAAACTAGAAGAATCTGTAGTCGGTGTTTAGGCGCACTAAGCATGTGTAAAATTCACTCCAGATCAGACAAATCACTTTAAACTGGTTAGGGAAGAAGCCCGCAAATAGGTTTCTGCCTAAAAAATAAGTATTAAAGTTTCACTTGTTATTTTTGCCTATTTAAAAAAAAAAATCAAACATGCAATAGTTTCCAGGTTAATAATGAACATTTCCGAGGACTTGTAGTAAAAAGTGATCTTTGGCTGAACGAAAAAAAAAGACACCCACACATCAAATAAATGTATAAACCAAATGCTGGGTAAAGACTTCATAAAGGTGGACTAACACCACTGCCTGAAAAATAAAGTAAAAGGAGGAAAATATATCTTAAATATCATTTAGTCATTTAGCTGGAGTGCAAATGTAAATGCAAGTGTTAAAGTGATATATATTAAAAGCCACAAAGAGACACTTGGAAATGACATCCACAATATTGTGTATTGTTTCGAATGTACAATACCAGATTATTTCAGAACAAAAAAGATGAAATCGCCGTTACAGGAGAAAATATTCTCCATTTTACTTCATCATTTCCAGTCTGCTGGGTGTTTGGATGGTATTGCTGTTGCGGTTTTAATTTTTCTTTTTTTTTTCTTTTTTTTCTTTTTTTCTTCTCCTTTCAAAATTATTTTATATTTTATTCTAAATCCAAATCAGCGAAGCAAAGCCTGGGAGGTAATAATTTCTTTGAATCTTAATACAGTCTGTCTTCTTAATGAGCCTACTGCACTGCCCTGAAAACAGCCCTTTACAAATAAACATGCTGGAAGTGATTTAGCCACAATGTCCAGACTGTGTAAACATCTAATTATTACAATAAAATTGTCAATAAATATACATTACTGCTCCCTTTTCAAACGTTAACCAACTTTCTCTTTGCTTGATAAAAAGGTATAAATTGTATTTTTATGTCTCGGCGGGTTTTGTTTTCATTACCCTGCTTGCTGCTCTCCAGACAAAAGAACGCAGACTAATGTCTGAGTTATTCCTGGATGGTGAAAACTCCTACAGTTGTTTATTAACATAAAGTGCAATGTTTCCTTTCACAGCAAAATGAACTCCAAGCTTTCACAATCTGATGTTTAGTCACAGCATCTTCCCCCCCACCCAAAAATGAAGCTATAAAATCTCTTATTGCACTGGCTGTAACTGGGATAGGCACACCATTGAAACGCACTTATTAGAGGGAGGAGAGGACAAAATGCTGCTTTAGGACCGAGAGAGAAGATAGGAAACCACAGTAATTTCCTCAAAAATATGAAGCTGTGCCTTTCAAATTATAGCATCGTGTTGACCATAAATGTGGCATCAGCTCCCCCCCGCCTCCCCCATACGTAGCCCCTTTTCACATTTCTTATATAACTGGAACATTAACATTAGAAAAGCAGAGCGATATTGAATCCTAATGAGGTCTGGCCTATATGCTCCGGCAGGAGAAGAATGAGGATAATTCATTTGTATGCCGCAAAGCATTCCCAACTCCATGAGCATCCCCGTGGCTTCGGCTTGTGGTGCTGATCATCTGTTCCTACTTTAGGGGGTTTCATTGCTCTGAGCAGCATCTGAGCTGGGGAAAAAATAGTTAACCGCTTTACTGCTAGCTTTTGTTATATAATGACAATTTAATACGGTGGCTATTTTTTTGTTAACCTGCTTTAAAAAGGTCTTTCAAATGGTTAAATTAATCTTCTGATTAGCTGTGCCTGCCAGGTAAAATATAAGGAGGAAAATGATGTGGAACACAGCAGTGTAAAATGCGTTCGCCAGTCTTGGTAAACATGTCTATTTTAAATAATCAATGTAATGACAGGCAGCCATTTGCTCCGAAAATATTTTTTTAAAATACTTTTTATTCTATTTTACTGCCTGTGATCACACTGCTTTTTTTATCCCCCCCTTTTTTTTTAACACTGAAGATACTCAGCTGAGCGACGTGTTATTTAAAAAAAGAAAGCAGAAATGTTTACCAAAATCAAGGTATAAAAGATCCGTGCAAATTGCCATGTAAAATGATCTGCACAAAAAGGCATCGGGGAAGAGAGGGAAGGCTGTGCCAAACAGATGGCACACCCTGCTGTGTTTTTGATTGAAAAAGAAAGGTAACATTTGCAGCCACGTCAAAGAGACAGTGATCAGCTAAACAAATTGGTCTCCCAAGTGCAGCATTGCTGGAGCAAACCCTGCTGCAGGGTACGAACGAGGTTGTATTTCACAATAATGCCGTGTGCGCGTCGCGGCTCTCCGAAGTGAGGGGAGATGTCCCCCTTTCATCTCTCCAAGGCAAGCAAAAGCCTTTGTTGAGATACACTGCAATGCACTCTGCAAAAGCGGCACAGAAACCCAGACAATGAGCGTGGGTTTTTTTTTTTTTCTCCTTTTTATTTTTTTTCCCTCTTGGTCATCTCCAAATCATATTCAGGGACAGCCCAGCAGGTTTTCCATTTAGTGTATCAGGTGTCCAGGTCTCACAGTGAATAAAATTGTGGTGTGGTTTAAGAGAAATGGGAAGGCAATGGCAAATAATCTGCGCGAGGGTGCCATTGGAGACGAGGAGGCTGCAGCCGGAGAGGCTTGCTCCTGCACGCTGCCCGCAGTACAAACATCAAATGTGGCAGAGGAAGGGTGCGTGGGGGGCTTCCCGCCCCTCTTTTTTTTTTGGGCTCATCTCAGCTGGCAGCCTTATTCCGCCTCAGTAAAGACAAGGTACAGAAATGTCCTTTGGGTGACATTCAAAACTCGATATAAATCCTCTGCTTTATGAGACTGCAGTGCAATAAATTACTTAGCCTAATTGTAGATGTAATGAATTACCATAATTAGTCATGGGCTACATTAAATTAATCAGCATGGTACATTATTTTGCTAAATTACATCTTTGCCTTCCAAAGCCACCAGTGCAGCAATCAGTGTTTCTTGCAAGAGGGGAATGATGCTGTAATGAGAAGCCTTTCTGCTCCTAGAATAGTGACAGGATATGAATTTTGATGGGAGACAGAAAGGTTTGGAGACGCTGGAGCCTCAACTTGTGCCTGAAGTGTCTCTCATTGTTAATGATGCTCCAGTCCTCCTGCAGGGGAGCAGTGGGCTGTAGCTTGTGAAGGTTGTGGACGATTCTCCTCACAGGGGAAGAAAAACACTTAGCTCATGCTTTAAGGCAAATAATATCGCTGATACAACAAGTCACAAAGCAGTGGGGTGGCAGAGAGATAATGTCTCTGGAAATATTAATAGATTTAGAATGTTCTTTTGCATTGGTTGATGAGATTTATAGTTACCAGGTATTTTTTTATTGTTATTATTCATACCATTTGGATCTGAGTTAAAGCCTGTAGCTATTTCTGTTTTCTACTTAAACCTCCAGCTGTTCAGAATCTTGCTGTTGTTTCTCAGTGAATAAGTCTGGAAGCAAACCATACTTGAGCTGAATATTATTCACTATTCAGCAAAATGTTGTTGGGAGAGCTCCAGAGTCCCACCTGAACACACATGCTCTGTTTGGATTTTTATTTGGGGGTTTATAAGTATATAAAGACTATTATTTGGCTTGCTGAATGACAGAGTTTATATTTCAGATGCGTGAATCCCAATTATTTCAGGCATATTTCAGAAGTATGAAATGGCTCTTCTGTTTTGGGTTGGTTTTTTTTTCCCCCCTTAAAATAGTCTCTCTACAAGATCTGTCACTTTATTATTTCCATGCTTCAGAACAAGTTTGCTTAAATATTTACTTATGCTCACGATGTCACCAAATGACAGTTCATGACAGAGATTCATGGCACTGTCCTGCAGTAAGGTTAATTATCCTGGTCTTGCAATGAAGGATGCTGTTGTATTGCCGTTGTTTTGTTTTCTGGAATGACAATGTTTGGTGAGCTTCTAGTTTAAAAGATGCATCTGTCGTCTAAAAGCCCATCTGTGTAATGAAATTAGGATGGGATTTTTGCAGCATTCCGTGCTGGTTTCATCACCCACCTGCCTGCCCTGACCAGCGAGGAAGAGCAAACCTGCCAGTTTAAAACCGAGATTACAGGAACAGGGAATGGGAAAGATAGACAATGGAAGCAGTGCTGCAGATGAGAGCTAAATCTTTCACTGTGGTCAGGAGAAAGGGACCAAAATAAAGCGTGGTCACATCTGCAGGGAAAAATGCATAGGGATGCAGAAAAGCCCTGTTTGTAATTTGTGTTTTCATCCTGGTGGGAACCCATTTAATTAGTGCAAGAAGGTATTGAATTTTAGCTTATCATGCATATTGTTTTCCAGCTGTACAGAAGATTGCCAAGTTTCTAATGGCCTGACCCTACTCTGTAAATCAGCAGTAAATTGCAGCATTTACACTGAGCAAAGGCAAAGGGCTCATTCTGTTGGGTTTTCGCTGTCACAGGAACCTGGGCTAAGGGATTAATGGTCTGATGTTAAACATCTGTCCCCTGTCTTTGGGGGGACGTAAACACACAAAGAGGGAATCTAATGCTATCTACTAAAAGATCTTCAATGAGAGGGAGCCCTTGCTAACATTTCCATCCGGTGGCACCTCAGACACATTGCCTCTTTATGCTAAAGCCCCACAGCACTAAGGGCCCTATAAATAGTCTCCATGTGACAGCTCAGAGAAGAAGAGAGGTTTCCTCTAGACATTAGTTGTGCTAAAAGATTCATCATCACCTGCAGTCATGAAATAAATCTTTGATACTTACAACTATAATATCCATGCTCTACGTTTTATTGCAGATATAGGTAGACAGTCATTATTTCTGACACTTTCTCAGCATTACAAGGAGTACTCTAGGGGAACAACTAGTGTACAGTCTTGCAGAAATAGATTGATATAACCACATGGAAACCAGTTACTTGCAGTCAATATAATATTCCCTTAATGATGTTAAACAGTCATGTGGATTCCAAGTTTAATGTAAAAATCCTATCTTTGAACGACCAGAGTTATCTACAAATTAAGTTGCCAGCAGCTAAATTTATTTTTTGTTATATATTGAGAAATATATTACTTGGATAAAAATAGGGTGGGTTTTTTTTGTTTTTAACCATTACTAAATTTATTATTATTTAGGAGACATTAAAACAAACCATGGTCAACAAGGATCCCTTTCCAACCCTTGTGGAAGGTGGGAGCACACTGTGAAGCAGAGCACTGGAGGATGCTCTGTGGGGTAGGTCCTGTCACCACGGAAATTCAGTGGACATTAATACAGCAAATAATTTCCCATATGGAAAAAGAGCGAAAGCTGGTTTAAGAGCAATAAAGAGAAAGTAACTAATTTTGTTGACCTGCACTCTTTATGAGTGTTAAGTGATACTATAGTATTCCTGCCTTGCTGGCTCACAGGTCTTGGGTGTACCTCTGTACTTAAGTTCCCTGCTCCCTCTTGCACTGCTCCCTCCAATAGCACCAAGCAGTAGCTCAGATCCTGCTTAGGGGTTTTGGGGGCTGAGCCACAAACCCAGGGAGTATTTGTGCTTCTTCTGCTTACTGGGATCAATCCTTGACCCATAGGAAAGGCAGCACAGGATTGGCGTGGTGGCTGCTCAAGGTGCTGTCACTAAACAGGGTCACCTGAGTGACTCACTCACTGGTGGCACAGGCACTCCAGTGCTCTGATGAGACAGACTGGCTGGCACCTTGGAGAGTAAGCCTGAATTTTTGACTTGCCCCTTGCAGATGAAGTTTCAAAGGCAAACAGGCATTTCAGGAAAAATCAGTCACTGGCTAAGAAAAAGCCTTTTTCTTTCTTTCTGTTTTTTTTTTTTCTTTTTTTTTTTTTTTTTTTTTTTTTTTTTTTTTTCCCTTTCAGGTGGAGAGATTATTTGTACAAAAAAATTGCTCTGACTTCGGCTGAATATTCCAAAATTCCCTCGATGGCTCCAAGTGGGACTGCTGCAAACACCTGTTGTAGTAGGAGGTTTGTGTGGCTCTCCCCACCTCAATTCATGACCTTTGAGGATGAACTGTAAGGACTAGTGCTTTGGGAGAGGGGGAGGAAGAAATATAAAATGGGGTTTCTTATGCTGTCCTTGGGCTTCAGCAATGTTGCTGATAAGCCAACTGTTATTTTTTAATCCTGGATGGCTGGAGACCAAGGAATTGTGATGACCTCAGTGATCTGGTGTGGTTTGTGGCTGCAAGGTCTGTGGGATGGTGGCAGCCTGCCAGCTCCCTGTACATAATTTGCAGGTTGCTGTTTCTGACCAGTGTTTGTTATTGTAAGAGAGTGACACTGCCTATAACTCATCCCTGAGCCTGCCCTGGTGGGTGCTGGGCGAGCAGAGGGTACGTGCTCGTGCACACAGCAGCGTCCCTGTGGGCACGTGCCCGCCTCCGCTACCTGCGCAGGGCCCGTCACCGCCCTGCCTCACCTCGCTGTGATTGAGGATAGTGAGGTTTCAGCTGCCTCCTGATGCAGAAATGCACAGCACCAGAGCACGGCCAGCTCTGCCTCCGCAGCGGTGCCTCCCAAAGGCTATCGATTCCGCACTTGTACGGTTTTAAAAGGTCACGGCAATAATTCCGCCTGAATCGTGCTAAGTGAAAATAGTTTGCGGAGGTAATATGGTTCCTGCTCACTTCCAGAGTAAACAAAAGCCAGTGTTTTTTATTATTGGTTTTAGCATATTTTAATTACATCTATTTGCCTCGCTCTCACATCATATCAATGGATTCTTTGTGAAGTTGTACGGCAAGTGACCTTTAACATTATATGACTCTGGGATCTGTGCAGAGATATTTTATTTTTCTATTATGTAAGATGTGCTGGAAGTGCTTATCATAATATGGTGCTCACATTAAAAATTAAAAGCATAAGATTAAAAATTAACTTTTTCCCCTAGTGCTATCATATATCTGTCCATTTTAATAAGACAAACATATCTACAGCTCTATGACTATGGTAGTAAATGTGCTTACTTTTTGCAAAATATCATTGTAGTTGCACAAACAGCCTTCCCTGGCTTGACTGGGAACAGATTGTACCCAACAATTTGTTTGACTAACAGGCTATATGATGCAATGAGTTAACTTATTAGAATACATAGCTACTGCAGCCCAAGTGCCCTAGAAAGATGACAGAAAGCTATGGATGCTATTGCATAAATTATTTCAATAGCTGTGCTCCAATTAGTGACTTTGTCTGGTTTACAGGACTTAAAACCAGGGCTAAACTCAAGAAGGAGAAAGAGAATGTAAGATTTTGTCCGCAGAGCTTTCGTATCTTCTTACAGTATTTTTTTATTCCTATACTTCCTTTGTTTTAAATTATTTTACTCTGTCAATCCTATGTATATCGAGAGAAATCTTAAGTTTTCTACCAACGCAGCTTTGTGCCTCCACGTGGATCAACTGAAGGATAGAGCTGAATGTTCCCACCCTACAGCATGGGTTTTGCCAAGGAGATGTCCTCTGTATGAGAGCAAATGGCAAAAGATTTTCCCCCAAATCATCTTTAGCATTAATGGTAAGCAGCATATGCAGAGATGGAAGCTTAAATGTACTATGTTCCCATGTGCATCTACTCAGTCCCACTACTGTTGCCATAATTCACTCAACAATTGATTGTTAATTTACTTTAATACAAATGTCTGGACCTGATAGTGAGAAAGTAAGTATGTGATAGGCTATCCAACCTTCTTCATATAGATGAAGAAATACTACAGAGTACACTCCCTGAACACAATGCTGTATTCTGTTTTTCTATTCATAGTGTTGTAAATTTGTCAGCCTAATGGGACACTTGGTAAGATGTTTTCCTTTTAAAGTGCTTAATGGAAGTAGGTACTACATTGACTCAAAATCTAGTCTAACATTTCATATAGTGGGATCTGGAATTGTGTCATTAGCTGCATAGGAGTTAAGAAGTCTTTTGTTCTTGTCTTTATTTTAGAGTGAATTTTGCCAACCTGATACTCAACCTACTGTTTATATGTGGATGAAATCAGTATGCAGTTTGGCCACCAAATTCCAAGGTCATATTGTATTTTCATAAAGTGTAAACACAAGTGGATGTGGAAAGTAGGCAGAACACACAGCTAAACTTTTATCTTCTTTCTCTCTTTCCCCAAAGTGGAGGGACTGTGGCAGTGGGGATGAAATAGCTGCACTAGGATAGACCCAATGGCTCTCAGGCCAGTAACATGTTTTTTGACAAGTGAGACATTGACAGAATGAGATCCATGCAGATATCTGGTGATTATTCCCTAAAATATTCCCTGGCAGTCACTAATTTTCAGGTCAAGTGCTTCTTAAGCAGAAGCGATGACTCTATATTTAGCACCACTGATGGATTTTTCTTCCCTGGAAGGATAAAGTGAACTCAGTTACTCAGTATGATGGGTGGGAAACTTTGGAAACAGTTCACAGTGTGAACATTGATGATCAATCTTATGAGCTCTTGAATGGTGAAGGTTTGAGTCAAACAAGTCTGATACTGGGTTTGGTTTGGCCACAGTCCTATACCAGTCAGAAAAATTTGTGTTTAAACCAAGAGCCAGAGGGGTAACAAAATGCCCAGTCAATAAAAAACCCTTCTCTGAGAGAAATGTGGAAATGGTGAGGTGCATTTTTCAGACTTTGAAATACCTCTTTTCTGAATTGAATTGTGATGTGACGAACATCTGCCTTGCACATAAACCTGGTTATGACACCAGGTTGGCATTTTTGCTACTGCTTAAATAAGGGTTAGCCCTGATTTCTCCAGCCTCACAGTGCTGTTTAGGAAAGGTACCATTTTCCCTAGAACTGTTTAAAGCAGTGAAACTGAAATACTCTGGGAGGTGCTGAGTTGGAGGACAATGGTACAAGATGAAGATTTGTAAAATGAGTAAACTTGAGGACCTTGCAAGGCACCCATAAAAACACCCTCCACAGAACAAACTCTTTGAGAGTGCAAAGAGTCACAGGAACCCCTCTGAATCATGAAATGCTTTTAAAAATCTTTTTGCTACCCCATGTGATCATGTCCCACCTACAAGCCCAGAATGGACAATGTAGAGCTCAGACAATGCACCTCCAGCCCTGAACACATATTGATTTGTGCTGCAGCTCAGTGCTTATAGCCCAGGCTTTTCCCTGCCCCTTTGTGTTACATCCAGGTACTAGGTTTCCTCTGAGAAGAATTGCATTTATTCCGACAAAAGCTATCAATCTGTGACATTGTTTATAATAGGGAGAAAAAGTCAACATCAGAAATCTTTCCTGTACCATATATTACCTTTGAGATTTATCAAAGCTTGGATTTCTCTGAGGGTTGACAGTAAGATGACAGAATAAGCTGTCTTTTTTTTTGGGGGGGGGGGGGGAGTTATTTTGTTTGTTTGTTTTTATTTTTCTTGTTGTTGTTTGTTTATTGGTTCCATGTGTATGGAAAGACTCTGTGAATTATAATCACCAATGCAGGCCAGTACAATAATTAAAGACACTTAACCTGCTTGATATAACCATCTTTTGAAGTGGTGCTTTCCTCCCTGATTAATACAGGGGCACTGGTGCTGCTGGAAGAAAGAAGTCAGAAGTTTAGAGCATGTTGGTTGTGTACTTAGTGAACTTCTGCTGCAGGGAAACGTCAAGGTCAGAACATGATTGAAGAACCTTCTTCCTCTCTTGAAGTCGCTGTTCCTGTATGATATTGTTTTCCACTGTAGAAGGTTCTCTTAAAAATGAGGTTGAGATCCCTAAAGAAATTGCTTCAATCAGCAACAGTGCTTAATGACTGTTAATGGGAAGTGAAGATAGGATAGTAAGTGTTACTTTGATTAATAAGAGAACTGCAGAGAATTTAAATTGTGCCACTGATGGATTATTTTCTTCAAGCTTGATAAGCGCTTCTCATTTGTTCTTAAATTTGGTCAATACTGTTAAAGACAGCAAAATGAAGTATAATTAATTCTATTACTGCTCCTCAGACCCAGAGTTACTGAGAGACAGATTGCGACACAGACAACAATGTTAGGTAACACTTTTGACAGGTTTATCATATGGGGACCTGTCAGCCCTCAAAAGTAAAGAACATTTTCTCCTCCTTGGGTAGAAACTGCCCGGCACCAGCTGCCTTTATTAGCATGTGTCAGTCTATTTGACTTGGCTGCAGAAATATCTGCAGGAAAGAAAGCAGATGATACTGAAGTATGCAGCAAAGTAAACAGCTCCAGCTACTCGCTCCCCTGATATATGGGGATAATGTTGTTGGATTTTGGGTGTATCACTACAGGTTTGCAGTAGTAGCACTTACAAAAGTAGCTGGGATTTTTTGAGTTCAGTACTGCAGTATTAAGCCCTGTGAAAATTTAAGATACTAGAAGACTTTGGAGGGAAGGGTGAGATGAGTTTTTTCCACTCTAAGAAAATATAACATTTTATTTGCCGATGCTGTGTCTTTTGAAATTAACCCCTCTATACACTATTAGGATGCAGTGACTGAGATGTTATCCCGGTACTATTTTCCCAAAGATACTTTTTGTTCCACAATCGTGTGTTTCTTACTGGTCTTTAAATCCAGCATGTGTATGGATTCATATGGCTTGTTTAGTAGATAATGAAATTATAGCAACACCTAAACACTACAGCTAGGCCCTGGTTATGTCAGAGATTGGCAAACATTGTAATCTTCCCTCAGAAAAGCTCTCTCACATGTCCTGAAGGGAAGTTTTCCTTCCCTTGGAGCAGCGAGTCACGGAGATCTGCAGAGGTCTCTCTCCAGTCACGTGTGTTTGTGCATCCCTTAGCACAGTGGGATATGATCCTACTGAGGCTGGAAAATGTTGATCATGGCTCTTTAATGAGAAGGTGGCATGGAATTAGTGCTGGTGTTCATTTACGTTATCATTATGCAGGATACCTATTTGCATGATACAATAAGCAGGGAAGATATACTGAGAAAGGCAGTTTATTCAGAGACCTTTGTGTCACTTCTGAAATCAGATTTTAGTGAAAGGTGATCAGCAGCTCATCCATTCTGCTGTCGCAGAAGAAATCCGGGCTATGTGCAAAGGAATAGGGAAAATGTTCCGTGCTTTCATTAGCAGGAGCTGCAATTACTGCTTAATTTAACAGACTCTGCCTACTTCAAAGTCCATGCTTCTCCAATCCTGACTGCAGAAAGTCATTGTGTGAGTTATTTCAAATTAATTTGAAACCAGAGTGTGTTGGCTAATAGTATAGTTATAAAATCAGTGAAGGTCTAATTCTGTTATTAAAAATGTAAAGCTTATGTATTATGAATAAAGAGTTCATTCTCTTCCAAGGATATTCCATAAACATAATTTCTAAAAGTATTGCAAACACAGAAAATGTATTTCAGGCATGAATTTAGGGGCAATGGTCTGTACTCTGGAGTGAAAAAATACATTAAAAGCCTAGGGTGGAAGGTCATGTTTAAAACTTACAAGCAGAGAAAAAAACCAGTGACAATTCCTTTGCCTCTGAAAGCCCCTGTTTATAGCTCTGCTGACATTTTGTGCAGCAAAGGAAGCAACTGGAACATCCTTCATTCACTCGACTTGTTTGCAAATGCTTGAGGGTGGCTTATAGGGAATGTGGTGGCCTGCCTGAATCATTCCTTCATTGATACTTTTTTTGCATATAACCTGGTTAAACATTGACCCTAATTACCAGGAACCCTTTAATTCTACAGGGAAGAATGTCATAATCCTGGTGAGAAAAGTGATGGCACCCAGCATATAAAAAATAGCCGTGTCAGAGTACTGATGGTCTTTGTTCTTAAGGCAGCTGCAGTGGTGTGTGTGTACCCAGTACACACAATGCATTACACAGGTTTTAAGGAGAACACAATTAGTTCCAACCAGAAGCCCTGTGCATCATTCCTCTTTTAACAGAGGACCATTTGTCTAGATGGGCCAGCAAGTTTTTGAAAGATAACATCTGGCATCGTATATTGCCTCTAATGCACCAAAGAAACTAAATTTTGTGTATAATCTGTTGAGCTAACCAGTGATTTGAGGCCAAACAAACCTTTCTCCTTTCCAAAATTTTCTGTTATTCCATTTTAGTATCTGTCATCTTGATGCAAATCCCCACACATGCCTGTAAGCGTGTGTATTTGGTTTTTGCCACTGTTCTGCTATACAGCCCAATGGAAATTATGCTGGATAACTTGCTTGCAGAGTTGATTCATGGAGGAAGAAAGGTAGGACTTATATTCCCCTTTATAGCAACTGTCCTCCAGAATTAAGGGAGGATATTTGAAGGATTGTGGTGCTGTTAATGTACTTTTCTGAAGGTAGTTTAATAGTGTCTGGTTCGCCATAAGCTGAGCTAAGCCTTTGATAATGAAAGAGAGCCTCACATGTAAGAGAGAGCCCTGATTAAGAGAGGAGTATTGTTTGTTAGAGTTATGTGGGTACTTGAATATCATATAAATTTATTAAATCATATAAAATTTCAATTTACACCACAGTATTCTATGAAATATGGAGCACACAAAGCTAATAAGTATGCCATTTTCTTTCATATATGGATTGTGTTGTTGATTGTGTTAAAGCTGCCATTTTCAGAAGCAAGATTATTTATGCTAGAATAGTAATTTCCTGTCTAACAGTTAAATTTTGTGGAAGTTAATTACAGATTGAAATAAAATGAATGTTGTATAAAAGCTAGTGAAATGCCAATATAGTGTTATATATTGTTGGGATGGAGAGGATATATGCATGTCTTTATATAGTACAGATGTGTGTACTCATATTTGAGTTTCTGTTCATTGTGAAATTAATTTTTTGGAAACAGAGTGACACTGTCCTGATCCAGTATGTCTAGGCTTTGTTCTGTTGCAGGGAAGTGAAGCTACTTGTTTTTAGGCCTTGTTTTCTATATCATCTCTCTAATTTGCATAATGGATTATAGTGGATTCCTTAATGTTTGCAAAGTCAAGACGCAAAGTCAGTCCAAGTTCATTTTTCCCATTGGTATCAAATCTTAGTATTTGCACTTTTCTAAGTGTTCTCAGTTAAATGATGGTGATAGTATCCTAGTTTATTTTCTGTTGTTTCACCCTATCTGTTCTTTAGGAGATCATAAATTATTTCTTCTTAGCATATCAGAAAACACTCAGGACTTGCCTGAAGCTTGTGCTACTGTAACCATATTGCAAATTGGTCAATGGGATATTTTTTGGTGGAGTTGTACTTCTAGACTTTGTGTCCTGAGGAAGAAAATATCTTTATTTCTTCTTTGCCAGGTGACCAATCTGAGTTTCAACTTTTCCTCTCTGCTCCTTCCTGGCTTCTATTGTCATTGTATTTTACCATCATGCACAAGACTTGGCAGGAATATCCCATTAGTACAGCGAGTGAGGTGAGTGGTACTGTCCTGCAAATAGTTAAAAACTAGGAAAGGAGTAAACATCCTCTTTTGGCTAAAAATGAGTTAAAATAAACAGAGAGGGTGACAGTTCATGAAAGGCATATTTGGAAATGCTGTTTTGAAATTGGGGAAAGCTGGACTGGACTTGGATGAAGGAAGGGATCGTCAGCAGTCTTGGACATGATTTTCTTTACTTCAGTTGCTTTCAGTGGAATTCTGGCATCTGTTGGGTTGGAGTTCTGGTCCCACATGGGACGACAGAGAAGAAAAAGCCATGAAGAAGATATGGTCAAAGTTTCAAGAGCAGTTGGGTGGTTTTGCTGCCACACTGTATGAATTCAGCAGGTGGGAGAAACTACAGAGCAGCAGAAGTTTCTCTGCCCATCCTGTTGTCCCATGGGTGCAGCTCTCTCCTGCTGATCCTTCCTTTTGCCTTGTTCTGGCAGCACCATCACTTATTTATTTGTAGGAAAACTGGGACTTTGTATCAGAGCTCCTCAAGATTTTACAATCCCCTAAATCCTGCAGACATGCAGAGTACAAATTATCATCATGATCAGCAGGAAGCAAACTGAAGAGGGAACAGAAATCACCGTAATTTGGATGCTGCACAGTCACTCTTGTCTGGAGACATCATTTTCTTGCTGCTTCATTGCCAGTCCTGCCCTCAGCTGTGGGTCGTCTTCACAGGCACACTGCAAGGCACTCAAACTTTGCAATGCTTTTAAACTGATGAGGGTGGAACAGCTCGGGATTCATCACAAAGGGCTTTAGCTTGTCATTTATGGCTTGTGCTTCACAAGGAATATCTCTTTTTGTGTAGCCTGACCACCATTTTGGAGCAGGCTTGAGAATGTTATCACAATTGGCTTGCTAGGTGAAAGGCTTTTCTATTTAGCTTTTAATAGAGCAAAAGTGACTCTAAATTTGTTAATATTCTTTAGGTTATATAGGACAAATTACAGATAAGTGAATAAGTAATGAAATTTGTAATGAGAATTTCTCAAGTATGAAATGTTGGCGCAAATTAATTGCGAGATTTTACAGCTATTATAGTTTATATCATAAATGCAAAAATGACTAGGGCTTTTTAATTACAGCAGGAACACACTAAATTTTTATGGAGTGCCATTTTGTTAAAGAGGTACTTTAAGCATTAAGAGCAAATGCCATTCGTAACAGCGAGCCCAGATATCTGTGCCACATCAAATAAATATGGTATTGCTATGAAATTGTTCCTCAGATACTGTAACTGACACAAAGACTAATGAGAAGTCTCTTTGCACACCTTCAGTTTGCCATACCTTTTTCTGCTGGTCATTCTTTTTCTTAATTACTGTGTGTTTGGAAAGGGTCAGATCAAATCCCTTGGAAAAATACAGGGTTTGTTAAGTTACCCTTCAAAGCAGCACTGTGAATAGCAAAATGTTGGTGTCTCAGTAGAAGTTAATATTATTGTGGAGGGGAGGAGGGAGGATGACTGGATGCTAATTCTTATTAAATATTTGATGTGCAGAGAAATCTAATACAGTGGAAACTCAAAGAAATCTCATTACTTGGTGGAATACATTGCATACTAAGATAGAGATGACTCAGACTCAAAAACTAGCAGGCAGATTTAGTAAGGAAGCACATCTGAAGCAATGTCCTGCTGTTCTTTTCCATTTAAATAAGAAATCTACATATCATCTGCTACCTTGCTTATCTAGACCATTCTCAGAGCCAAGAATATGTTTTTAAAATGTCATTGCATGCTGTATTCCTCCCTGGTGATGTTTTAAACTTTCCCCCTCCTCTTTTCACACTGCTGCTCTCACAGCTGGCTGGCTGGACAGCAGTAGGTGCCACAGATACTCCTGTGCTTGCACATAGCTCCAAGGGTCCCCCTGAGCCTCTCCTTCCCCAGCCAATAAATATGTTCCACTCTGAGGCTGATGGTTTTGCTTAAGCACGTGAGACTGCAAACTCACATCCTTTTTCAGTGCCTCTTCAAACACACACGGTGTCACAGACTGCTTCCCCAGTTAAGGTCTCTAATCCATCACTCACAATTCCTTAAGGGGATTAATTAATTTTAAAAATGGTTATGTTTCTAGGTATGCTAAACGTCCTCCCTCAAGGACAAATGCTCATCTCTTCATTTGCACATCTCTCTTGATTTGTCTTATTGGAGTGGCCGGCACTATGCCTCGTATTACACGATCCCAAACCCATGCTTGGGAGGAATTGTAAATGAGCAGATCATCAGAGAGCTGGCTCATAATTAGCTGGTACCCTTTTCCTGAAGGTGAGGCTCACTGCAGTGGACGTGGCATGCAAATGTGCTGCTGTCGCATTCAGGGTTGGGTGGGAGAGTTTGCAAAAACATGCTCTGACAAGGCCCTGAGCTGGCATTAGGAGTGCTGCATTTCACCTTCAACTCTGGCACTGGCTGGGCAAATGTGCCCTTTTTGACCTCACAACTCGTTTCATTATCTGTCAGTTTTTAATGTGATTTGCATTGTCATCCATGTCCCAAAACTGTGATAGAAGCACTGACAGAATGACTGAATGACTGACTGACAGTGTGCTTCTGTCCCCGAGACAAATGCAGAAGAAGTTCTCTCCCATGTCTGGGTGGCCATAGTGCTCCCTCAGTGCTTGTTGGCTGCAGGCTGGCAGCTCCTAGCTGCAGCTGGAAAACATTTCCTTTGCCACATCAAGGCTTTGACCTGAGTTTTTACTCATTCTTCTGTCTTCTAGACTGAGAAATCTATCACCAAGAAAATAAAAATAAGTCTCACTTTTGCATTTGAATGCTTCTCCCACTCCCAGTGGAATGGGAAGTTAAATTTATACAAGTTTAACTTGGTGAAAATAGGGCAAGAAAATCTAGCCTGGGAAAAAGAGGTGAACATCTATGTTCTAAGCCTCACAGAGTTACAGGGATCTCTGTATGGTCACTTTTGTCAGAGAGAAGTATTCCCATGCCTCTAGGATTGCTAGCACATCCAATCACCCAGATGTTCATCAGTCCTCTGCTGGTGCTCTGGCCTGACCAGTTGCACGGGGGCTGCACAGCCAGTATTTGTTTCAGCTGATCCTGGTCCTACTCCCCATTTCTGTGAGTTGAGCAGGAGCTACAGTCTCTGTTAACTCCCCTATCCTATTTCGGATTGGGTAAATGCTGCCTGTCCCATTTCTCCTGCCTCATCAATCTCATTCCTGCATTCTTCTTTCAAGGCCTGGTGACAAACTCCCAAACTTGCTTGTTTTGTGCTTGTGAAAACAACTCAAGGTTGTTTAATTTTCACCCCTGAAGTTATTTGTCTGAAAGGTTTTTTTCATCAATATGTCATTGTTTCCCTAACTGAATTTCCCATAGCCATTCCTCAACTTCTCTCCTTGTTCCTGGTTCCTTAATTGCAAAAAAACCCAAAACAAAACCAACCAACCAACCAATCAAACTAAAACATATACACACACAAAAAAAGCCAACAAATCCCCCCCGCCCCCCCCCCCCCCAAAACAACAAGAGAGAGAAAAAGCAAAATCACATCAAGTGTTGATTATCTCCCAATAGGGTGTAAAGAAGGGCTGGGATGTAAAGAACAGCTGAAATTGCTGGAGGGATGACCAGTGCCTCTGACTGAACTTGGTCTGGGCTGGCTGTACTGGGCAGCCAGGCAGGTTGAACCTGCTTCAAATAAATCCTATTTGAAGGATTTTCTGCTCTTTTCTGCAGTGTGAGACATGTAACATGACAATACAATAAGATTCTGCAGCAACGGGGCTAGGATTAATCTAGCTGAGTAAGAGAAAGAAGCTAAGCAATAGGGGTACAACTAAACAAAAGTCACACCAAGATTACATTTGTGTATGCACATACCATTGCTGGAAAAATGTACCTCATCAGACAGCTCCTGAAGGATCTTGCTCCTCTCCATATGGGTACAAGAAAAAAATACATGTTCTTGCAAATTACATTAAAATAGGAAGAAGAGATGTTTGCTGAAATGCTCTCTTTGTAAATGAAGGGGTTTATGTTTACACAAAAACCACTCTTGGAAAAAAGTAATTTTGCTAATGAGATATTGCCATATCTCATGGGGAGATTTTCATTGCTAAGGCACTGTTTCAGATCCAGCACAGAGCTACAATAAAATGCAATAGCAACTATCTCAAAGGAGTTAATGGCTGAGCTGGCTCTCCAGTAGCAGAGTCTGTGCAGCACACCCACCACAGAAGGTGACAAGGATGCACAGTGTCAAAATGACCAGTGGTGCTCCATGAGCAGCTCAAGTCACCAGAAGTGAGACCTTAGTGCTCACTCACAGAAATTAGGTGCTGTTACTGAAAGTCCAGGGTGTTGTGCACGGATCTCTGGTTTTGCATCTGAAGTAGCTACCCGACTTGCGGCTAATGAGGGAGCTGGCACGCCCCAGAGGCCTCTAATTGCCAATAGATATTCCTCAGGAGCTGTGAGATCACCCAGCTAGTTATAACAGACTAGATGGCCCACCATGTGCCAGAGCCACCAGAGGTACAGCTCTGGGATGGCTCTGCTGACTTGCAGATGTGTTGTGATGAATGTGAGAGGTTTTTAGTATAGCAATCCCAGTCTCAAACTGACTTGGTTTCCTTGCTTTGGCTACCTGTGCTAACACAAAACCTTGAAACTTTAACCAGGGGTGTTTGATCAGACTGATCTCTTTCCCTGGCCAACCTTGGCTGGCCACATCAGAGAAGTTAAGGACCAAGTTGGTTTGGCCATTAAGACATTGAGCTCCTGGACAGGCTTCCAGCATACTGAGAAGTATAAAATATTAACATTTGTTCTACTGCTGCCTTGCTGAGCTGTTCTGTGGAGAACCCTCTCAACACAGCTGCTGGTGTCTTTCATAGGTACCAATTAAATTTTTATATGATGTTTTATAACCATAAATATACTCTACAGACTTGCACATAATTCCTCTGCTACTTTAACTGCTTTTCAAAGCCCTTTTCAGCAGGCTTATCTTTGTTTTGCTTGTGCTGATTAAAAGGCAAGATATATTTTTAATAGGGTAAGTAGTACCAGAGAGCACACTTCACATAAAAGAAAGAGAAATGCAGTCAAACCTTTGTTATCCAAGTTGAGTCAAAGACATTGAATTAATTCAGCTAACCGAGGTTTCAAATAATTAATGGGATTTTCAGGCTACTGAATACATCAGGGACTCTGAGTTTGTTCTGGGCAAACAAGATTTTTTAATGATGAAACCTCTGGTTGCAGGTAAGAAAACAGCAAGTGAGAAGATCCTCTAAAAAACATTAGAAGGCTAAAAATCAGAATTTTAAATTAAAGACTTCTCTAGAAGGGTTTCTGAGACTCAATGGGCCAAAACTAGCCTGGAAGCAGTCAAAACAGAGCAGTGCCATCCATCTGGGCAGGCCTCATCCTGAATCTACCAGCATGACCGAATAGTTCCACAGAGATGCTGGTTTCTTGTACAGACTGTTCCACTTTTTTATTTTCTTTCCTTTCCTTTTTTTTTTTTTTGTTTTGTTTTTGTTTTTGTTTTTGTTTTTTTTTTTTCCCTGTGCAGCTTCTTCCTCTCCCTGGACGGTTTTTTCCCCACAAATAACCCTTAATTGTTTGTTTTCCCTGCAAACAGTGAAGAGAGCCATATTGCGCCATAAAAGTAATGTCATGTGGATTCCCATCTCATCAACTCTCCATGACTTCTGAGTCATGCCTGGGTAGTTTTCAAGTGTGACTCCAAAATTGGAAGACATTTCAAAAAAGTCCTGATGATTTCCTGGAAAGAGGGTGCATTTTTCCATATAATATGGGCGCTCTATGATTACGGGGTTTATGAGGGGATCTCCATTCATTGCTAGAGATCAGAGGAGATCTGGACCTGGTAATGACTACCAAGGAGGACACAGACCTGATGCATTGTTTTGGAAAGGGTATGGGATCACCTTTTTCCAGGCTATCAGTGGAGGCTGGTCACAACAGCTTACCAAGTTGGCCTGGAAAAGCAAAGATGGCTGTGACAGTAGGAGCAGCTGATGTGTAGAGATGAACTGTATCAGGGTAAGGAAATCAGTGGTTCCAAAATGATGAAGCGGTCTTTAATTGTCCACATCTCAGTGCCTAGGGGAGTACTGCCAGGGAAAGTGGAACAGACGGAAATGCTGCTGACATTATAATAATGTGCTGCATGTGAAACCACTGCAGAAATAGTTAAGCGATGCCTTTGCCAAGGCCACAGAGTGAAATGTTACTACACCATGGGGTGGATTAAAATATGCATTTTCTCCTAATTGAGCACAGCGGACTCAGCTGGAGGTCCTGTCAGGAGAAGAGGAATAATTTGTCACAGCAAGAAATGTATAACTTGACAGAGCATCTATTAGACAGTACAGTAAAAAATAAAGTAGGACTTTTGCAGCTTTTCTTTATGCTCCAAACTCTTTGGCATAGGCACCCACATGCTGTAAATGCATTTCAGACTGATTGGCAATGGACCAACCTGGTTGTACCAGGCTCACTACGCTCATGGCTGTCATATCATGATGACAAGAAGGTTAAAATCTTTCTGGTTAGATTGGGTGATGCTCAGAAGCCTGAACTTTAGTTCTGGTCACTGTATTGCAGTACTTCACAGAATCCCACACCAAATCTAAGGGTCATCTCCCAGAACTGTGTGCCACAAAAGCAACCTGTCACATCCATCCATGAGGCTGTGTGGCAGCTAAAACCAAGTAACTTCTATTCAGGCACATGCTCTTTATCTCCCTGAAAGGAAGAGCTCTGATTGACAGGGCAATTCATCACTTACCTGATGCACGAAGAAGTCGCCTGAAGGAGCAGAGCCACACACATTTTTTTCACACTGGGGGAAGTGTATGCCCTCTGTGACATCCAATGTTTTTAAAAGTTTCTGTAGCCCCAAAAAAGAAATTCTGGGTTCTCTAGGGAGATGTTATTGGGAATGTTTGTCACATTCCATGGCATGTTGTAGTGACACAATGGGCAGCCATTTCCAGCACAAGTATACCAGTGGTAGAAGGAACAAAGGGATTGGGAAAACCTCAGTGATACTGGGAGATAGCAGTGGAGAGATCAAAGGACTGACAAAGGATTGCAAAGGATTGCCATGCATTGCATGAGCAGTGCAGATCAGTGCTGCCCACATAATTTGCTTTTCAGTGGGATCACAGGGCTACTCTCAACTCTGGGATACTGCCTGAAAAATTCCTGCCACCACATTAAGTGAGCCTGGTGCTCTTTAGTGCCTTCCCCAACCCCAGCCCCAGAGAGTTGAGCATGGAAAACTGACTCAGGCTTTACAGCTCATCCCAGATGCTTCCCAGACAGACCAGGCATGCCATGGTGACAGAAGCTGTTCTTAGATGGCATTTGCCCTTGCTACAGCCAGGTATATTTTGATCCTTGCACTTGGCCATGGATTCTGTATTCCCAGGAGGAAGCCTGAATGTACCCTGCATTCCACAGTGATAGGGGAGCTGCTCTTACACATTGTTGTGCTTGGTGTGAAAAGTAGTTGAGGCCCAAATCTGAGCTTTAAAAAAAATCTGTACTTATTCCAGCAGCATTCAGAAATCTGAGTCAAAGCTCTATGCCTCCTTGCTTTAGTCACTTTACAAACACTGTATAAACACCATCCCTGCCCCAAACACTACAGGGGCTAATGGTCACCCTCAGTGTGTGTCATTTCTCCTGTCTGCACTCACAGAACAGTGCTGGGATTGTGTTCTGGGAAATTTGTGCTGTCTCTTCCTGTGTGCATGATATTTGTTCTGCAAAGGCCAGCTTTAAGCTCTTATTTTTCCTAAGTATCATAGAATTGTTTGGGTTGGAAGGGGCATTAAAACCACCTTGTTTCAACCTCGCTGCTGGGGGAAGGGATACCTCCCGTTAAGAATAGGTTGCTTGAAGTCCCACCCAACCCAGCCTTGAACATTTCCAGGAATGAGACATCCACAGATTCTCTGGGCAACCTAATCCAATGCCTTACCACCCTCACAGTAAAGAATTTCTTTCTAATATCTAATCTAAACCTACCCTCTTTCAGCTTAAAGCCATTACCCTTTGTCCTATCACTACATGCCTTTACTGGGATAATCAATATGTACATTTATTCACCTTTCTTTACTTGTGTTTTGCTCCTCACCCACTTCTTCCAAGTCTACTCTCTCCAAGGCCATCTAAGAGCCATTACGGTAAATCTATATAAACTTATGCAGATCCTATAGTCAAAATTAGTTTGGTGTGGTCAGATGGTTTATGGTGCTCTTGACATCTGGATAAGTGAATGCCCAGACTGGAGATGTGGAACTAAGCACCTCCTCACATGCAGTGCCATGCAAAGTGAAACAGATATGCTGAACTCCTTTGCAGTGACATGGGATAGGGTAGGCTCATAGACTGCACAGATCTTTCCAGCATAAGCCAGCTGCACTCTGTCTTGGAAGGGGATATGCTGCTTTTTGCTGAGCAGATCTTGGTAAAATTGAGTTACACTGGGATTGCTGGAATAGAGGGCCAGTGAAAAACACCCCAACAGCAATATTTGTATTTGTTTGTCCATGCATTCATTTATTTTGATACATATGTACCACGTGTTTCTTTGGCAGGGTGTCCCACAGAGAGTCTTACACATCTGTACTTCCTGTCTTGCATTTTGGACATTAAATACGTTTTTCTTTGCTGATGATCTCTTTCTTTTGGTGTCTTTTCTCATCCCTTTCTGTGAGGGAATATTTGTCCTTCTTGACAATGATTTTTCCCCCTTGTTGTATATTGCAAGGATGGGATAGGGTTGCAAATTCATTGGAATCTTTTGTACCTTTGAGGTCAAATCCTTGCTACTTTCAGATTCTAGAGGTCTTAAGATTTTACCTTTCATCTTGATGGACATTTTATATTCAAAATCATAGATCATGGGTCAAGGCCGGTTTTTTGTCCTTCTGCTTATTTAAGATTGAATCAACTCATGGTCATTTAGACCAAACTTCTCTGCTACAAGCAGCTAGCCCAAAGTGTTTTGGTGCTTATCAGAACGGTAGCTGATGTGATGTTGCTCTAGAGCCAGGGACTACTTGCTGTAGAAATGTGTCCCTTTCATGCAAGGATAGTTTATCCTACTGTATTTGGAAGCATTTCTTACTGCAGGGTGAAATTGAAATTCTTCTAATTATGCGTTTCCTTAGTTTCTGGGAGCAAGATGCTGATCTCCAGCCATTAAAAAATCCAGCTATTAAAAGGAGTGGCAGACATGATTTTAATTACCATAGATTATCTTTTTCAGGCTTTCCAAAAGTGATTTTTGACTCAACCTGTTTCTGGGTTTTACTGAAGCAATCAATTCTTATTTCTTTTCAGTCTACTTCATC
Organism: Melospiza melodia melodia; assembly: GCF_035770615.1. NCBI lineage: Eukaryota > Metazoa > Chordata > Aves > Passeriformes > Passerellidae > Melospiza > Melospiza melodia. Next base: position 34,080,929 of record NC_086194.1, on the reverse strand, counting down.
AGTTAATGAGCATTGCTACCTCAGTGCCTTTTACCTTTTCTTCTTTTTAAAATAATGCATATTTCTCAATGTCTGTGTTTGAGGCAAGATTACTATTCCAATGTGTTTCTATTGTTCTTGTAATATCCTTTTCTTTTGTTCTGCACCAGAGATTCTCATTCCTATATGTATCTGGTCTTAATGCACAGCATTTCTCTTGATTTTTTCTGTTTTAATCCAGTTTTAAATAGCAAATTTCATTAAATGTATCATACAAACATTTATTCTTTTCTTCAATATTATTCCCGTATTCTCTTGCTGCCTATTCCTCTCCCCTTCCGTGTCCTATTACCCATTACAATAATCTCATTTATCTGATTTTCCTTTTTTGCCTTGCATTAGAATCAGGCATGGAGACTGAATATCCCAACCCTCTCCCTCCCTTTTGTTTCATGTTTAAAGCTTTCATCAGTCATGCAATTGCAATCCTAAGAGTTCTCCACAGGGATTTCATTCCTGAGAGTAGTCCTCACACTGTGAACCCCTTCTTGGGGGCTCACACATCCCTGAACCTTGTTCATAGTACTGGCCCACAAGCTCATCCTACTTCTTGAGTCCTGCCTTTGCTCTTTGCCAAGTGAAGGACTCCTGTAACTTCCTTCATTTCTGCATTTTCACCTGGCAGCCATCCCTGATCGCCTCCAATGTGACTGTGGCCGTGCCATGAAGGACAGCCAGTCAGTTGTCCTTCTTTCTAATCAGGATCTTGTCCAGCCCTACTGCACACCCTTGTGCCTGCTGCCAGTAGCCATTCTCTTGTCAAAATCTGATTTTCACCATGGTCTTCTGAATTTCTCCAGCTTCTTGGGGCTGCTCTCATAACTTTTCTATTAATATTTCTCCCTTTTCCCAGTAGAGCAATCCTGTGTCTCTCTGCTTCTCTATTTACTTATCTTTTCCCCATTTTTTGATTCCTTGGTCTCATCTTCCACATGCACCATCACCTAATGATCTGCCTTTTGAGTATCTTGCTCAGGACTTATGTGGTGTCTGACATCTCTTGTTTTCGTCTCTTGTTTAAACACCCACTTGAGATCCACCCACATCACAATATCCCAACCCCAACCTGCCAGAGTTTTGGAAAATCCATCTGTGGTCTCTTTCTCCTAACACAGACCAAAACTGCATCCCCTCTCCAGTAAGTAGGAGACATTTACCCACAAAACTGCAGTTATGAAGCCAAGGGCCAAACTGGGCTACTCAGTTGGGAGAGCACTTCAGAGATGTGTTGGTGGATAGGCTGGTGAGGAGTTTCATACACTTTCCCTTTGCTGTGCTAATTGTTTTAGTGCTAGCAGGAATAAAAAGTAGTAAAAGTTTATTTTAGGCACTAAATCAAACAAATGTGTTATAGGCACAGATGAGGAATTAAAAAATCTAGTAATACATCTTGAAAATGTTTTAAAAAATATTCCGCTTAGAGCCATTTCAGGGTATGAATTCTTTTATGGATTTAGGTTCCCTTCTGTTATTAAGCACATTTGCTTGATTCTAAGAAGCCTGGTTTTGATTCCTCTGAGTCTATTATGTGTTGCCAGCATCACTACAGTGCATAGTAGAGGAGTGAGGTCTCATGTCCAAACTTGAGGCTATTATTTTGGGTAGAAGTATCAGTGAATCCTGGTCCCATTTGTATATTTCTACAAAAATGAAACTAAACACAGAAGAAATGCTAACAGAAGACATGCATGCAAGAGAACAGATCTACAAAAATAACCCCCCAAAACCTAACCAAACGTCACCACTTGAAGTGACAGTGTCAAAATATTGACAATGTCAAAATATTGACAATGTGGTAAATATTACATGCATCTTAAGAAGAATCAGCAAAACGTCGTGCAACTTTTCCCTTTCCCTTTCTTTTTTCTTTCTAGTATTTTTACTTTCCTCCCTCTTCTTCCCTCTTCCCTCTTACTCTCCACTTGCAACAATAAGCATTTTGGTTGTTTGAGACTTGTTTTATCTTTCTACTTGTGCATGTGTGTATTTCTAAATGGGTAGCTCTCACTTTATGCCATGCTTGAATTACACGAAGAAAAGAAATTGTCCTACTTAAAAGAGCACAAAAGGATTTTGCAAGGGAAGTATTTGAAGAGGGATATGTCAAATTAAATAAAGACCATTGTTAAATGCTTTTTTCTCTGGTGTAGTTTCAATTCTGAGGAGAACCTAAATTTAGAATTTAGACTCTGGGCAGTAGGTATGGTTTCATATAGCATATTGTACTGAGTCCTGCATTTGAAAGAAAGATTTGTGTTGAGGAGCTGGCCTAAAGAGCTTTTAGAAAAATACTGAGTACTTTGTTTCTATTGTTCAAGAATATGTTTTCTGTTGTGTTTTGTCATGATGCTGACCTTTAATGGATGGGAAAGGATACATCAAATAACACCTCTAAGTCAAGCAGCTTTTCCTGGAGCAGTCTGGTAGTGATTCCAAGCCAGCTGAAGTTCATATACAATGGAAAGCTCTTTTTGCACAAGCGAGGACCAGGGTGGCCTGGTCTTGATATACCTGCAATAATTACATGGGAAATTTCCACCCTATGTCATCTGCTGTCTGTGTCCAGTGATGGTCCAAGACTGAGAGCTCTGGAGGTTGCTGCCATTAAAGACAGCAATTCACGGGATCTGTAATATTTTAGGCAAGGTGTCTACTTATGCAGAAACCAGCATCTCTTGCTCAAAAGGCAAATCAAAAAACAGCAAAAGCATCTAAGTGCTGGGCCCTGCACCTGGGTCGCAGCTACCCTGGGCAGTTACAGGCTGGGGGAACAGTGGCTGCAAAGGGGCCCGATGGAAAAGGGCCTGTGGGTGCTGGTTGACAGCAGCTGAACGTGCGCCCAAGTGCCCAGAAGGCCAGTGACATCCCAGCTTGTATCAGAAACAGTGTGGCCAGCAGGACCGTGGAGTCAAGGGCAGAGAAAAAGTGCCTTGAATCCTTGTCTCCAGGGCTACTGTGCTTCATTTTTGTGGGCTGCCTGGGCAGCGAGGGGGCTGCGTGCTCAGGAGGGACCCATGAAGCTGTGTAGGAGGATGGATTCTCTTTCTGAGCTGCTCTTAGGGACAATCTACATATCATTAAAACTCCTGTGCCATCTGAATGCATAGCGGTACTTTATCAACTAAAACTTTATTTAATCAGTTGATTTAATTATGAGCTAGTTAATTGAAAAATTCATGGTACAAGTTCTGAAGGTCAAAATACTCAGAAGTTCAAAGAAGACTGGAGCATTTGTTTCACTCGAGCTGAGACATGCAGTGCTGAGATACAGAAATCTGCTCTGATTCAAACTGGCAAACTGATCTTGGGACTAAACAACTGAATTACAAAACAAGAAGACAATTCACTTGCATTCATGAGGTGTGAATGTATCTACTGCCAGCTGTGGTTAGTATGTGATTGATTTATCTGTGTGCTGCGGTTTCCAAAAGACTCAAGTAGTAACTACTCTTGCAGAAATGCCTTTAGCACTGTCCTGTCAACCCTTTTAGTCCTCTCAGGGACGTGCGGAGTCCGAGTGAAGTGCTGGATTGCCTGATTGGCAGACTGCTGTTCTCCCTGGATGGGAGAGACATGCTGAGGGCAACAAGAACTCAAGATTCCCACATCTGGCTCACAGTGTTTCACTGCTGCAGGAAGGCTTTTTAAGAAGTTGCAGAGGCCAAGTGAAATATCTGGTTAATAATTTGGAAATAATTTGGATTTATGAACCACTAGGTACGGCAAACACTGGTTCCCCACCTCAACAAGCACAACAGAGACAGGGACCACTAAGACCTTGCATAAGACACCTATTTTGGACTGAAAGTCATGTATATATCTGCTGGGTATTTACATGCCTATAAAATACTAAACAGCAAAAACTGTAGTCAAAGGTCAGTGAATTTTGGGCAGCTAAGGGCATCTGAAAATCCCAAAGCTTCAGTACAAGTCCTCTGTATGCTGCTGTTTGTCCAAAATGTACAATCAGAGCAGGTTGAAATCAGCATCCTTGTGTTCACATCTCTTCAGGCTTTGTGTTTTCATCCCTTTGTTATCAAATTTTGCTGTTCTTATCTAGGTCTCCAGAGCAGTAGCCTGGGTTCATCTGGAAAAAAGTAGAATGGTAAAGAAAATAAGCAAAGGACAAAGCATATGAAAAACAAAGACAAAAAGCTTTCATACAAATATAGATAGGTGAATACTTGTCTTTGAGGGATGCTGCCTGTAGGAAGAGTGAAATGAATAAATAATAGCTATATAGTCATTTAATACTGTTAAAGACTGCCTTGGAGACTGTCTTTCTGAGACTGCACTTCAGAGACTTTCCCTTTATTGTTGCTTACTGGAAGAGTAATTTTTTTTCTCTTGTTGACCTGCACTTATAGCACACAAATCCCCCAGACAGGGAACAGGAATGAGCCATTGCTAGGCTCTCACTGCTGAGAGATGTGCTGGGAAACCTGAGGGTCTGCAAGAGTGCTCTAAGGATGGGTTTCCTACCTGCTGCTGTGCCATTAGGAGTGTGAGCTATACCGCAGGGCAGCTCAGAGAGGCTTTCCTCTCCTTTCCTTCCTTTCCAGTTAGAAGCTGTCATGATGCTGGCACAAATCCAGCAAGATTTGATAGGAACATGGAAAACTTGCACCAAGGTCCACCTGTCACTTTTGGGGATACTTTTGCCCTTATGTGCCCAAACTCATTCCAGAACTCTCTGTGTTTCAAACTCATCCCTTCGGAGCTGTAAACATGAATCAGGCTGTTTTCAACATTACTTTTGGGGATTTATTGACAGTCCCCACTCATTTTTTTTCAGCGTGTCTGTGCCAAACAATCAGCACAGTCCTGTCAGTAGTGTCCCAGCGCCTAAACTGCTACAGCCCCAGAGACACAGGAGATACAGATTCCAAGTATGGTTCCTAATGTGGGCATTGTGGGATCCCAGGAAAAATACATGCACTTCTTTTCTCCCTAATCCATCTAGAACCTCCCCTCAACATCAAAGGATGCTGTATTGGGCAGGCACTCTCTGCAGTTTTGAAAGATTGTTCTTACCCTCCATCCAACACTAAAAATGGGAACCTCTGGTCTCTGCTGTGTCATTTCTGAGAATTGGCCTAAGTGAGGCAGCAGAAAGGTAAGAACAAAACAACAGTAACACAGTGAAATGACTTTCACATTTTGCTCAGGTTTCCTGTCTCTCATTATAGGCTTTTATGAGAAGTGCAAAGCATGTGAAAATTTAGAAGGCATTATTTGAAACAATAGTGAGTCTAGGTAATAAGGTACTGCATGCCCAAAAGCAAGGAAAATAATTGTTTTCAATCTAATGTTGTATTTATCACTCCTGGGATGAACACGCAGCTAATACATATTTCAAATATAAGTTCAAAATATTAATGTGCAACCAAGCAAAGATTATTTCTCACTCTTCATCTGTTTCTAGTGAGGTTATATTGTTGTTTTTCTGCATTGTGTTGTTGCATTATCTTAATAAATGATTAGTTGTGAGATATTATTTCCCTTTAAAACATATGACAGCAAAACAAGTTTTTAATAAAGTGCTTTGAAAAAGCAACAAACTGAAAAAACCCTGGACAATAGCTCAAATTGGTAATGAACTGAATATGCCTCTAATTATATTGAATTTACAAGTAATAGGATGAAGCAACATTAGAAATTACTTCTGACTGAAATTCAGTGCCTTAAGGCTGAGAAGATTTCTCTCAAACTTCCGGAGACTGAATAAAATTGCTGTATCAGTATTTGTTTCAAATATCTGTCACTTCAAATCTCAAAATGAAGGACGGTAGGCTAAACCTTCCTGAAACCAGATGCTCCAATAAATGTGTGACAAAAACTAAGTGTGTGTTTTCTCAAGGCAAGATTTATTTTTGGACTTCAGTTTACCCAGTACATGCAACATTTGGTGTGAGTTGATCTGGCTGTATCAGTAGCAGGCTCAGTGCACATTTAAAGCCACATTTTTAAACTTATATTCAGCTGTGTCAATCTAGATGAGGCTCATCATAGGACTCAATCTCTGTGTCCCATGTCAGCAATTTAGGACTCAATCTTAATCTTTGTATGAAGTCATTGTGTATCACATGTGTAAATAATTAATGTGCTGTGTATGGAAGCACTATCAGATTAATTCCTTTAATAACAAAAATCCATAGATTATTAAATAGAGGTTGGTCAGCAAAGTGACCTTTTATCTTTTTTTTTTTTTTTTCAGTGACCTTGAATTAAATCCAGCATTGGCCAGAATGACCATTAATCATTTTAATCAGATTGCTGAGTGAATTACCAAGTGAAGTCAGTTGAGTCATCTCAGTTTACTTTCTGCAGGGAAGAGGCACTGGGTTTGTACCACAAAACAACACAATAGGCCCGTGATTGGTTTCTGCAGGTCAAGGCTGATAGGCATTTGTGGAGCAGCTTGGACCTTGCCTTTCTGCAGTGCTCTTGAACTTACTGCAGATAAATAAATGATTTTTTCTCCCAGCATGGGTAACCTCGGGTTTTGTGCCATAAATAGATTTTCAAATGTCTTACAGCTAAAAGTATGGGGAAAGGATTTGTTTGCAGGTTGAGCAGTGTAAACAAGACTGTCTCACAGTTTCCTCTGGAGTTTAAATATGTTTGTATACTGCAGAGAAGGAAAATACAGGTTTCACTCCAACCTCTATAGCTGCTGCTACTCAGCTGTTACTAGCACGCTGTGAATGAAAACACAACAGGAGAGAAAATATTAAAAGACATTTAAAAACTTGTCAGAGCAGCTATTAGGTTAAGTAACATTCACTATAACCTCAGCTTCATGGATCAGCTTTCCTGATGAGATCACAGCAGGTTGATGCAGGAGAGAGGAAGAACCAGAATCCAAGTCAGAAATGGAGAAGTCCATCATAGCAAGGAACAGCAGAGAGTTTCTAACACAGTGAAGCTATGTTCATCAGATATATTTCACTTCTTCCATGCTGAGGACAATATTTTGGCAGTGCTACAGAGGATGAAAAGGATGATTTGTACGATTCATCAAAGTCAGTATCTTGATTCTTGTGCGGCGTGAAAAATTAAAAGTGTTTTCAGGATCTCTCTTTTTGGGCCTACAGATTATTGGTTAAAGCTAGAATGTGCCACTCCTGTGAAACCAAAGATCTCTTGTCAGAGAAAACTGTTGACTCAAAAGAGAAAAATGTTAGCAGGAACAGCAAAACTGCTGCCGAGGAATCATGTATCTGTGGTAACATTTCTCACAAAATAAAGGCAGGAAAGCAGTTCTCTTATCATTCCAAAGTGCTTCCAAACTCTCGAAGAAAAGTATTACAGCATCTGTTTCATAGTCTTCATATACAGCAGAAATGAACTGTCACCTTCCTGCTGACATCTCTCCCACCTTCGAGGCTGCATCGCCCTTTCCCAGCCTTTCCAGGTGACAAACCTTCGGGCTTGTGCAGTGGTGTGGTGATGCATCAGTCCTGCAAGAACAACGTGTGTGGGGACAGGTTGATATTATTTATCCTTAATTTACCAGGTTTCACCTATCTGAGCTGTCACCTCACGTTTCACCACCAACACATCTGCATGTTGAACATTTGTGTAGCATTGGACATCCACAACTGTAACCTGAACAGAAAGTGGGGTGCTATTGCAAGAAGGATGTGATGGTTGAGTGTGCTGCCTTGTCTAGGGAAGGACCCTGAGGAAACTTTATGAGACACACACTAGTAGACTCTCTCAAAAATGTTTACTAACACCAGTCATAGCTCTTTTTTGCAGGAAGTGTTTATACTAATGGCAGTGTGTGTTTTTTCCCATTGTTTAAGTACCTAACTTTCCCACAGGCCTATGAGTTTTCTTTCTCATTTCAAAATGAAGGCTTTTAAGATAATTTCTGCCTTATCTTCTGGTGTTCATCCCATCTTAAAAGGATTTCATCTCACCAAGTCTTGTAAGAACAACTTTTTCTTGTTGCCTTTCTTTGCCATCCTGTCACCTCAGCGACAGCGATAACTCACATCGTACACCTGCTACAAACATCACCCAAACATACAAAGAGTGTTGTGAGGAATAAAGGATTCTGGCTGACACAAAATTATTTAAAAGCCATCCCAAATAGCCGTGCACTACCTCTGTGTGGCCACAGGGCAACCTGTGGCAGGGCTGTTTCCCATCTCTGACAGACTGGGCACAACAGAGACCCAAAATTCTGCAGCTATGTTCTGTCAGTGAAGGTTCCTCCTTGTCTTTTCTGAAGTCAAGATGAAACGGAATAGCACACACAAAATAGAAAAAAGACTTGTCAGAGGGGAAGAATGGAGTGGAGTCACAAGTTTGATAAAAGCAGGGAGAAGCTGGATAAGTCAGCCTACAGCCCCACTCTGTGAATGAAGATGCTCTCTCTGCTCATTGTGTAACAATGGGTGAGCTTCGAAAATGGCATGCTGGGATGGGTACCAGGGCTTCAGGCTCCTGCTCTTACAAGGGTCACTGGACCAAGGACTTGAACTCCCTGAAAGAGTGTTCAGGGACCATGAGAGGTTTGCACTCCTGGAAACTCCATGGATTTGTTAGAGGTAAGTGATGGGACAGTGCTGGCCTAGTCTGTCCCCAGTCTTTTCTTCGTTATATGTAAACACAAAAGGTCCAGGCACTGGCAGGTTGTTAATCACAAACCCAACTGCATCTGACCTGGGTGTGCAGATTCATGTTGCTACATCCATATAACATGGGTTTATAGTGCCTCTTTCTCTGTGTGAGTGCCACATGCAGTGCAGTGTGACATTAGGCCCGTTTAGTTATAATTCAGCATGGTGATGCAAGCCAAATTAGTAATCTGTTTTCTGGTAACCATTTAATAACAGTCACAAATGGCCCAAGGAAATCCCCACCTGTACAATTTAACATATACAGATGTGTTCATCTACACAGAAACTTCAAGGAGGCATTTTCATTAGCGTGTTCTGCTTGTTGCTTTTCTACTGGCATTTGCTAGTGCTTCCTGCAATGCTTGGTTTGGTCAGGGTCTTGTCTTCATGGGCTGAATGAAGGGTCAGGCAGAGTGAAGGGCTCCCCTTCTTCTACTTCTTGCTAAAATCATTAGCCCAGATCAATTTTATATTTCCATATTCCTTTAACACAGAAATGTTCTTAGAAATGTTCTTAGAAAGCATCAGCTGGTTCACCACACTGCCTTTTATAGACAGGGATATTGCTTCATCATTTGCTATAAATTAGGAGACATTTCCAAAAGTGCATGCAAACCTAAACAATCATTTTGGTGCACTTTTCTCTGAGAGTATTGTTTTTAGCTAGATACATGATCTATATTTAAAATATATGAAATGGAGGTATACTTAATGTTCAAAGTGATATATCATAAAGACAGAAGAAGGTGAACTCATGATATATTACAAGCCTTTCATACCATGAAATAACTATTGCCTATTATTTTACTCCTGACATTTTTATTTTTAGGGGAATTTCAGTTGATTTGTATTGCTGACACCACTGATATGTTGTTTCCAGTGACCTTACATCCAAAATCAGTAGGGTGTGACATTTGATGGCCCAGATAAAAAACATTAATAGTAGAAGAGAGGGCTTATTTTCCTGCTCATAAATTAAGTTTAAATAACGCAGAATTTATTTTTAACTCTCCAGTACTTTTTACTGTCTACCTAATAAATGTATTCATTACTGGGAGCTTAACTCAGGTTTTCTTAGGGAAGCAGTTTACTAAGATCCTTTTGTACACCCTTGGCTTTCTTCTTGAGGCAGTGTTTGGTACAAAGCACTGCTTTCCACTAACAAAAGGAGATGACTCCCACGTAGCAAATAAAAAGGAATATAGAGGCAGCAGCAACATTTGATGTGATGAACAGTAGCAGAGTCAGATTCAGAGAAGCTTGCAGCATCTTTGTGGAGGTTGATACAAGTACTAAATGCATAATATAAATATTAGTGTAACCTACCCTGTAGGCTTATCACATTTCTTCACAGTCTTGCCTGCACAAATCGCTGCAAATGGTCTCTTGATGAATTCTTAATGAGTGCCTGTGAACAACACCCCATTCTGGTGTATGTTTCTCCACTTTGAAAATATTCAAAGAGCATGATCTCCAGATGCAACTTGAAAAGGAGAGAAATTCACTGATCAGAACTGCTACTGTCAGTCCTTGGGACACGGACACCTCTTTGTAAAGGAGAAGTATGGCTGATGCCTCAGCAAAAACTTTAAAAACCCTGGGAAAACACTCTTCTTGCTCCTCTCTGATCTGCAACATTTATGAACATGACAAATTGTTATTGGATTGTTTTGAGAACTTTTATAACAGCAAGAGGAGAGTTATCACCATATATAGGCTCTTAAAAGACAAGATGGGTTTCTGCAGCACAGGGTTATACTTTGTGTTCCCTCCTGTCATTTTTTATTGCACAAGTCTGTTTAGGAAACCACTGCATCTCTTTCACTGTCTGTGGATGGTGATACCAGCATCTCTTTGCATAGCCTAGTCCTGAAGGCACTGACAACAAAGACTCATGAAACTTTTTTCTTTTCAGAAATTTCTTGTTGGAGTTTGTGATGAAATCCAGTCACTGAAGCAAAACCCAAGCTCTCTGGCTTGCTCCTTTCCAAGAGAAGAAGAGGGGAGCAGATTAGTTTGCCTGATTGAAGATGCTTTCTATTTTCTTTCTGTTGAACAAATGCCATCTGTAACTTCAGTGTGGGTGGAAAAGCACAGGAGATTTTGGATATGAGCATGTGAATGAATCTTCCCCTGTGAAAAGCCTTATAACATTCAAATTTTATTTCATTACCCTAAACGGACTCAGGTCCAGCCTCACAGCCTTGGTCTGTGGGTGGAATTTGCCTCCCCCATTTTCCAGGCATGATTCTTGTGTAACAAGATGCAAGACGAGGCAGCATCACTGCTAAAAATGACTGCCAGAAGTTTTAACTTTGTCTTTTGGTTTCTCCATTTTTAAGATGAACTCAGTTCATATTTTCTTCTGCAGTCAACAGGATTATTTCTGGGGAGTTTTATTTTGGATATTTGGGGCTGTGTGTGTGGGGTGGGGGTGTTGGAATGATTTAAGCTGATTCCTGAGTAATCTCTTGATTCCAAAATCAGTCTTAAATGAAAAGACCTGAAATGGCATGAGTTGGCAGTGCTCAAGCTGTATAAGAACTATTTGAATGTACAGAGTTGTATGTCTTCTTTGACTGAAATTTTTTATACAAATTGGAACCTACTGACTTCATCAGTCTACAGTATTTGACTTGCTGAAGAGAACCAGGTCCCATGAATTCACATTTGGTCAGTACTTTTCAAAATATTTCCTATACAAAATAACCAGTCAAAGAATAATAACCCCACTGTTGTTTTCTTTTACAGTGAATTCTCCTAGGCTCATGCTGCTGCTGACCTGGTTCAGGAGTCATGTATCAAATGGCTATAAATGAGAAAAAGGAAGGAATTTCAGACCATCCTGTAGGCCTCACCTGCAGAGCACTGAGGAAGTGGAAATGGCCTTCAGCTGGTCCAAGGAGAGCATGGAGGCTTTTGTCTCCTCCACCTGGACACTCCTCATCAACTCATTGGACAACTAATGGTAAAGTGGGAGGATCCCAAGGCACATCTGTGCCCCTTGTCACAACTTGTCAATGATTCATCATCCCCAGAGGGTGTGTCTACTCTCCATGGGGCAGGGGAAGATGTAAGGCCCCTACTCCTGATGCCATGGGTGTATGGGGCAAATTGCTAAAATAGCTTTTTGTCTTCCCTTCTGTGTAACCTCAAGAGTCAACGGATTTCATGGACACCAATCTACCCTAAAGCTGGGAATTGTTCTTTATTTCTCCTTCACAGTCCCTTGCTGGGAGTGCATATGAGGTTTTAGAGGACATTCAGATTGTTGGATACACACGGGGATTTCTGTGGAGCTAGTGGGAAAGGGATGCAACCAGCAGAACAGCACTTCCATAAAGTGACAGACTGGCTCCAGAGACCACTCTGCTCCTGGTGAGATCTCCAGTCTGCCTCAAAAGAGGGAAGGCCATTATGGGAACAGAGATGTCCCAGCCCTGGGGCATGACAGAGCCCTCCTCCCTCCCTCCTCTCAAACACAGGGCAAAGCTGTCCTGCCACAGAGCTGATCCAGCCTTGGGACAAGACCTGTGGCCTGAAGAAACCTGGGCCAGCCAAAGCTCCTAATGACAGCTGCTCTTCCTATTCTGGGATGCTTGTGTCCGCTACAAATGGAAATAGGGAGGTGAAGTAGAGGTCATGTGAGAAAACAGCATCACTGGCATTCCTTAAAAGATGTAGCCCAGGTCCTGTCTTGCTTTGAACAAGTGGTCTCAATGTATCACTCTCTCTTCAGCTGCTTTGGTGATCTTGGAAGGGTTTTCCTAGCAGTTGTACTTGTCAATTTTTCACAGTTCACGTGAGTTTCTATGTCTGGAAGTCAATATGCCAACCACTAATATATAGCATGCTTTTACTGTGAATTCATGAAGTATCACTGCAATTAAATTTCTCTGTTAATGACATGATTTATTAATGAAACAAGGTTCATCCTGAAGCTCTTGAAAATGAAAATAGAGTTGATTCCCCCTCACAGTGTTATAAAGCTCACATTAGATACAGATTTTGAATGACATTTTAAAAGGCTGCCAAGCCATGGAACCTGGAGGGGAGAATTAGGATTGCCCTTTTCTAGACAACTCACACAAAGAAATTAGAGAAGACAGATCAACAGCAAGGATCCCTACCCCAAAGCAGAAAAAACCTGAACCCAAAGCCAGATAAAGCAAAAAAACCTCCTGATAAGGAAAATCACAGGAGTCTTCTATTGTTTTGCATCCTCTCAGTTAGAAGCAATATAGTGCTGAGATGTAAAAGCTTTTGTGTGGAAGTTGAAAGCTTCTTGGAGAAGGCTAAAGAATAGCGCTGCAGTATGTGCCACAGAAGCTGTGCCTGAGGCATGCAGTGTATAAAAAGCATCAGTATGGGGCTCAGATGATGGTTTGCTGGCCTTTTCCATTCATTTGTGGCAGGTGACCTCCAAAAAAGACCTTGGGATAAATAACAACTAAGCCAATCAAACAAAGTAACTACTACCTCAGTCATACCTGTAAAGTTCACTTTATGTTAATGGACTCCATATGGTCACAGAAGTTCTCTGCCTATTTGCTATATAAGCTGTTGGTTTCATTTGTTGGATTTTGTTTTTATTTTTTTTCTCTAATAAAATGCTCTAAATATTTGCTGTTGGAGGAGAACAGCACTATGGGAGGCTCTGAAGTGATATTCATAAGAGCTGCAAGCACTGACTAATTGATTAACCAAGAGTTCTTGAAGAGAATGATTTGATTAGGGTAATTTATAGAGATTGTATCTTTTGTCATCATTTGTCTTAGAAAACATAGAAGAAAACTGCTTCCAAGTGCATGTAGCCGCTGGCATGAGAGATGGTGTGTGCTGCATCATCAGTTACAGCAGACTGCTCAATTTTGTACCTTTCCAGCAAGTCAAATATCCAATAACAACACACACACACGCACGCACACGCACACGCACGCTCCGGCTCTTTGCAGCCCAAACTTTTCCAACATGTGCTTAGAAAAATATTTGGGGTTGTTCACTGCTCTGCTCTCTGTAGCATAAACATTTATTTAAATGGGGCTGTCTTTTCAGTAATGAAGAATGAAGGAAAAACAATGGTCTGATTTTGACAAATTAACTTGTGATTTGGAGAGTCAGTGAAGCAGGGAAGAGACATTCCTAACTATACTAATTAAATGAGCTTGCAACATTTATTTTAATGCAATGGAACCAGCCATATGAAGATGAACATTTTAATTTATTTTGTGGTGACATTATGAAAAATTTCTCTGCTGCAGATTATCTACAAAAACAAATCTCATCAGCACCTAGGTTTGTGCATGAAATTTACATCTCTCACATAAGTTTGACCTTCCCCAGTGAAAACAAATGGAATGTGCTAAGTTAAAAAGTTTCTGCAAAGGTTGTCTTCCCATTGATGCGGTGGTTTATGTTCAAATTACCTCTGTGAAAAACACATCCATTTTTCATGGCACAGTGTAGATGAAAAATTCTGAATCCTTTCTAAGGGGAATGCAAATATAGCTCATTAGTTCAAAAACATTTTTCATGAACGACTGCTGAGTATTTTCAGGCAGATGAGAATGTGCAGTTTCAGCCAAGAATGAGCACCACATGTCCTACTAATTGTTTTTTAAACTTGTTGCTTCCCTCTGTGGCATTCAATAAGTCTAGAAACTGTGAAGATTCCTGGAGAAAAGAAATTATAGGTATCCTCACTTACAGCATATACTGGGTCTTTTCAATATACTGTGCAGTATGAGGAAAAAAAATAGGAGCATTAGCTTTCAGATATTGTTATATTCAGGCACATGACATTTCTCTCCTTGGAGTTTTTTCAGGTTTCAGCAATGAGTAGGGATATTATTTATGGGGTGCCATCAACAAAGAGAGTGTTGTCCTAAGGTTCATATCAGTGATGATGCTAGGGAGCTGCTGTCAGTAGGAGCTGCAGGAGCTCATTGAGTTTTGGGGTTTTAACTAGGTTGAGTCGCAGTAACATATTTTCACTGTTTTAAATTACTCTAAAGAAGGTGCTTATGCCTCCCTTCTGCAGGCCTTCCAAAGGTTTGCTATGAGATGGCCTGAAAAAGCAGATTTCAGCAACAAGTCAGGCTGCCAGTCTTGAGCCTGAAAGCTGGAACAGATAAAAACAAGGAAAAAAAATAAGCTATGCTCTTTAGAAGTTATTTGATTTCAGGGCCTGGTCACCTGTTGAATACCTCTTGTCTCTGACTGGTGATCCTTCATGTGCCATATGCACCCACCAGCTCCTCCTCACCACTGCGGTGGAGGGTGACTCTCCATGGGCCATTCTGCAGCCAGGCCCATCCTAAGAGCTCAAACAGGTCTTTACCTGCTCACCTGGGCTCAGGAGTGAACTGCCCCTGTCAGCTCCAGTCACATTAAAACAATTGGGGCATTCTTTGGCTGAGATTCCCTTCACATGGATAAATCTGCAGCCCTCATTCTTAGTCACAGACAGTGCACTCACCTCCTCTGTTTTCCAAAGTCCATGCTGCTTAGCAGATTCTAGTCATCTATCTTTTATCTTAGCTCTTTTTCTGTTCCCTTTGGAATGTGAGATCAGCTTTTAAGACTAGTTATAAAGACAATCAAGCCAATTGTCATGAACTAGGGCTTCCTACAGCTCATCTCTCCCCTTCTTTCTGCCTCTTGCATGGCTTCCATGGACTCTTGGGATGTGCCTCCTGGCACATGGGACTCTTTCCCATCGAGGAATCCACAAGCCCTGGCAAACTGTGAATCATTTTGCCCACATGTGAGTTGCAGCCACAACTGCAACTCACATGTGGGCAAAATGATTCACAGGGCTGAGCTGTGGAGATCTTTTGTCTATGCACAGAAAAGCTCAAAATGTGCTGAGTGCAGTCTTTCACCCAGCTGAAACTGTGGAGGGTTTTTAGACAGGAAAGGGGTTATTACTGAAAACTGAATTGGAATTTAACTGTAACAATCATGTTAATGAAGTATGTGAGCCTTAATGACAGTCAAGTATAGAATCTTAAGCCAGCCAAAGGTGAAAATCCTGTTGCCTAGGACTACAACCCTGCCTTTTCACCTGAAAAGCGCTCCTGTGCTCCCTAAGTGTTTGCTAAACTCTTGCTCATTACTCTTTGTCCAGGATGGAAAACTGCCAGGTGCTGAGAAACAACACTGTCCTGTGCATTGTTGATGCTCTGATGACAGATGTCATGCAAGAACTGTTTTCTTGACTCAGTGTATCAGTCCCTGCTTTGCTCTTTAGGTCTGCCTGTTTTGGTTACCAGCCTTAGAAAGGATTCTCCTATAATAATTTCAAGGGTCAAAGCTTCTTTACCAGAACAAAAATATCCTCCCAGGAAGGTCATCTCCAGGAGACTGGAGGGCTGCAGAGTGTCAGGACTGCCATGGCACTGTGGCACTCAGTAACTCTTCCTCTAAAAATTATTGGGCAATAATTATACCCAGGGATAACCAAGCAACCACACTGTGCATTGACCCCAACAGAAGAGCTAGCTGAAGAAACAAACCTTCAAGACATTAAAAGTCACACAAAAATGCCTGTGTATCATCTGACCGGGCAGAGAAAAGTAGCTGCTTCCTGTGTGATGGAATTGTTTGATTGAGGATATTTCGCTGGTCTTGAAATATGGAAGTATTTTATTATCACTGAGACTTACTCATCTCTCCTAAAAGAGTCAACAGCCAAGGTCCTGCTCACAAAACTGAAGTTTCCAACCATGCTTACATTCAGCTACAACCACCAAAGCACTGAAAAGGTCTCACAGTACCAAATTTATCCACAGAGGTGCTTTCATGAAACTATGACTCCACAGCAGTAGATCTGTTCCATGTTTTCCAGCATGCTGCTTACAAGCAATAAAAGCTGCTGTCATTCTTCTCATGATGAAAGAAAATGATGATGCATTTATACAAAAGCTAGCACATAGACCTTCAAAAAGGAACTTTTGTCAATTTGCTTTTGACTCCGAAGTAATGAACAAAAACTCATTGCTCTTTCTGAGCTCATATATATCTTACATTTCTCTTGAGGAATCATTTCTCTTCATTCACCTTTTTACTCTGTTTAGGCAACCAGATTAATGTTGTGTGCCTGGACTGGGTGCTTTTCTGACTTTCATGCTGTGAAGATAGTAGCTCATATAGTGGCAGGAATCCATCCAAGTGGGGAGTGGCTTTCTTTCTCATCAGTCTTCCTGACTCCTCTAGAAACCACATTTCTACCCCTTTTATTTGTCCCCTCTTCCCCTTTTACTTCTTTGATTGCAATTACCCTTCAGGTAATAAGCATCCAATAATATTACTGTTGCTCTCTGCCATCTATAAGGAGCAGCCAGGTGCTTTCATCCTGATAAATACTTATTTTAGACTGAAGCAAACAAGGAACAGCCCAGTGAAGCTTTCTGGTGAGAGATTAATCTATGCATTCTTCTCCTGCAGGAGCTGCAGCCCACTGTTCCTGTGGAAGATGCTAACCAGTCACAAACTGGAAAACAGTGTTTCCCCAGCCACCCTCCTTGGTGACTCCTGGAGGCACAGCCAGCAAATGGACACTGTGGTCAGGATGCCAGGGATTGCCAAGGGCTTCCAGCTGCAGCCCACACAGGGCAAAGCAGAAATAAGAAGAGTGTGAAGCTTCTGTTCTCTGGTGGCAAATCTCTGAAAAACTCCACTTATAATTCTGGTGTTGCCAGTTCTAGCTTTTTTTTTTTTGAACTTAGGTGACCAGGGGCCACCTTCTGCTGAAGTGAAACTGGCTGTAAATCCCTATTCTGCTGCAGATGTCAAACTGAGACAGCACTGGCTTCATGGCTGGCTAATGGAAAGTGCTGTTCTGATCTTGGTGGGTGGCTTAGAGATCCTTCTGGGCCTGGCTGCAGCTCCTGCCTTTTCACACTCCTGATGCTTTGACTTGTGCTAATTGTGGAATGGCTCTACTATCAGCCTGCAAGATTTTTTTTCCATGAGATGCTAGTCTTTGGATAGCAAGAGTGCTACAAATGAAAGTTAAGAGACAGATATGATAATGAATGCTCCCCCTCTCTCTTTCTCTTTGTTTCTCTGTCCTTTAATGCAGAATGAGTTTGCAGGAGATTAATTTTATGTAAAGTTTTACATTTCATGTTGTGATCAGCAGTTTTTTTCTCTTGGTTGGCTCTGAGAAAACATATATTCAAGTTTGGGAATTCATCATGTCTGATTAATGATGTGTATATAGAGCTTCCTGTATCATCTTCCTTCTTTTGGTCTTTTTTATTCAGTTGTTTGCTGTACTCCAACCCTGCGGATAGATGGTTCCGCAGTGATAAATGTAAAGTTTGCATAAGCCATGTAACAGCAGGACAGCCTATTATCACTGTACATTTTCCATGGCTGTGCAAACCTCTGTAGGCTATTTTATTGCTAATAGATCCACAGAGAAACAGTAGTGATTTTATGACTCTTTTTAAAATGGAAATTCATGTTTGAGAAATACAACTGGGAGGAAACAGATGTAAACCACTTAAGCATTTGCAGAAAATTGAGATGCACACTCTTATTTACAGACCCACATCGCCTCCATCGTTTTATTTTCAAAATTAAAATAAGCAATCTGTTTGCCATGGGAAATGAGGAACTGTAAACTTGTTGTTTTTCCTTTACAAAGCAATGGCCAGCATCACTGTCTCTGTGCTTAATGGCATTAGAGAAAAGGGATGACAAGTCTCCCCCCCCTAGATTTTATTGTCTATAACACATTCTCTTTGTAATCTGTGTAAGAGGTATGCAAGCGGGAAAGATTTTAGCATAACCATGTGTCTGAATTCCCATTATGTTATAAAAGCTAAAATGATTGCCCAACCTATTATAAGGTTTTACCCAAGTATTTAAAGCTATTGGAAAATCGATTTTAAAACTTTAATAGCAAACAATTGCACAGCATTTACACCCATGCCAGAGTGCTCATGTGCTTACTGCCTACACCAGCAGAAAATATTTCTTTCTTCTTCAATGCTGCTTTAGATTACTATTTTGAGGGCCAAACACCCCATTGGAAAATTATAAAATACCTATATACATTATTTTTGAACTTATGAAATTGCATGCCAAAAAAAGGACAGCATTTAACATTTGATAGTTACAATAATACTTCACACTGATCTACAGCCCAGCATACATGGAGTCTGGAGCTGTACACCCTCTTACTCCTTTCTTAAGAAAAAGATATATACTTTACAAATAACTAACCAGGGTCACAGAGCTTTACAGTCTTGGAGCTATGTCATGGATTGCTGAGACCTGAAGGTTGGGAGAGACCCCAGGTAGTCAGTCAGTCCTCCACTTCTCATTAGCCACCACCAATGACATATGTTTTCAGCCAAGTATTTCTGAATAGTTGCTTACTTTCCAGGAAAGAAAGGGGGCTCCATTGTTAAAGTACCTAAAAGCACATACAATACCCTATTATATCTAAAGTAGGCCACTGAGAAGTGTAAAAAACTGTACTTTCAAAAAACTTTTTATATGAGGAATGTGAAAAAGGAAAAAAATAAACAACTTAAGCATCAACTGGTAATTGAAGAGAGAGAAAATTCCCTCCTCTAAGGTACTGGCCTGCTGAATGGTACATCAAAGCTGTGTCTCATAGGAAACTATCTTAGCAATGTCCTGTGACAGACAGGTGTATGTATACCTGCAATAGCACTTCCCTACAGCAGCTCCATGCCCTGGGAGGCAGGAACTGCATATGCCTCCACAGTTCCTTGCAAAAAAACAGCCTCAGAGCTCAGATGAAGCCAGATCCTTCTCTGCAGCTACTCTCGTAGTCACCTGGACACTGTTTTCTTCAGACAGCCTTGAAGTTGCACTGAAGCAGCTGGGAAGAAGGTAGAGGACATCACTGAGATGCCCCACTTGCTCATCCCCCTCGGCCATAAGAAGAAGAAGAAAAGAAGAGGAGGGCTGGTTTTTTTTTAAGGTCAAAGCCATCAGTGTGTCTGGATCTTGTCAACACAGCTTGGAGGCTGGAGAGGGTGGGAGCAGATAGGGAGAGCAGAGCTGGTGGTGTGAAATGCCCAGGGAGTGATGCCCTCAGAGAGCACACTGAGGAGAAAGAAGAATCAGGTGTCAGGAAAGAATGGCCTGGGGAAGTAGGGAAGCAAAACAGCTGGGATGGAAGAGCTCCCATAAAGAACAGAGCCAGACACTAATTCCACTTTTGGGAGAAAAGACTAAGATACATATTGCATCAAAGAGAGCTAACAACACAGACTGCCTTCCCTAATGTTATTCTTCCATGCAAGTGGTTTCCATAGTGATGTCGCTTGATTGCAACTGAGAGAGGAGATGGCCACAAGGCAATCTCTTCTAGGATGCTGTTCACACCACGGAGAAGCACAAGACTTCAAATCACTTTGAGAAAAAAGCCTGCACTGTAGTTGCTCAGTCCCCAAAGCGTGTCTGGAAGGAAGAAGGTTGGGTAGCCCTTTCCTCCCTGAGGACACCATGAGGAGACTTTCCCTCTCCATCCTGGAACTCCTGCAGAAAGCAAAACCTCTCTCTGGCCTTGCCACATCTGCCACCAACAGACCCACTGTGTCCCAGCCCTTGGGAAACCAACCAGAAAATGTGCTTCAGCCCTCCAGGCCACCATGAACACGGCCAGGAGTGACACTGGTAGGCTGAAAAAGCTGACGAAATTTCACACAAAAATTGAAGTGAAAGAATTCTTTCTTATTCTCTCCTACACTTCCCTCAACACTGATTAGTACATTAAAGAGCTTTATTGAACCCTGGCAGTTAAATGGAAAGCTTTCTTGTTGTAGCACTGAAAGAAGGGACAGATTTTCCAACAGCTGTCTAATATCTCTGTCAACATGGAAATGAAATAGATTTAAGGACCTCAGAAAAGCATCTGAACATTTAGTGCCCAGTAATAATGCATTCCAATTTCCACTTGCAGAAACTGGAATTGCTCTCAGTCTGTTTTACCAGCTTTATAAATAAACATCAGGCACAACTTTATTTTTAGAAAGAAAAAAATAATCTAAAAGCAGGCTACTAGCTGACCATCTCTTTATTAACCCAGCCACAGAGACACAGTGTTTGAAAAATGCTAGTGGGAACCCATATGTCATGTCCAGGCCCTTGGGGATAAAAAGAGTAACAATAAATAGCCAAATAAGAGAATAAATGAGAGTAGATTTCAGTGGGGTTTGTGAAACACACCGGAACCCTTCAGATCTGTGTACAGCAGTGCTCAGATCAATGAACAAAGTAAAAAACATCACAGTGTTTCCATCCTCCAGCTGCACACAGCACTCCTTGTTCTTAGATCAAGGCACTGTGATAAAGAAAGATCAAGCAAACGTAGCCTGAGGACCTGTGAACAGATGTCAGCTGCTTTCTTTGGTCCAGTCCAGCCTGCTACAGTTCACATCTGAAAACCAACAACAAGATTAAGCAATTATTCCCTATACGCTTGTTGTTGTTGTCCAATAAAGCAGCATCCAAAATAATAGCTTTTCTTTTGCCACCCAAGGTTGAGTACTGCAGAAAAATGTCTTGAAACTGATTAGGTTAGAGAGATAGGTCTGCATAAATAATTGCTGAAAGCCAACTAAGTCAAAATAATAATAGCAGAGAAAATTAACTTTCATAGAAAACTACCTGTCTATGCTCTCATTTGTATACTGAAGTCTAATTCAGCAAAAGAAGAATACAGTTCTCAAGACAAAGCAGATAAGCCATGGATTTATGGTGATAGCTGTCACAAAAACCAGGTCTACCTTGAAAACAATTTGCCTTCAGAAGTTCTAAATTAATTTTTATTTTTAGTATCATTATTATCATGGAACCATGTTAAGAATTACACAACATTTCTTGTTTGGTTTGCCCTGTATGTCAGCTAGGGAACCTAGATTTACAGATAATTAGGTATGATACTTGAAGTAATTCAAGAATTCCTTTCATGCAGTTGAAAGGTGTCTTTCTTTCCTTATTTTTTTTTCCTGGCTCCTATCTGTCATCAGTTACTTTCTTCAGAACTGGCACACTGCACAGAGTAGATTTCTCCTTCAATAAATATCACTGTAGTCATTAAAGATCATCACTTCTCCGTGCAGTCAACAACAATTTGAATGTGGAAACCTTCATGACAGTCCTCCCTGCCACAGGAGAGGAAATATCTTCAGTCTGTATCTCATCCCTTCAAGGTCTCTCTTCCTGGTCTTGAAATAATATTTATAGCCCCATTTTTCTTGTCAGTGCCATTCTGTCTTCACAAGAAGGAGCCAGTTCAGAGCAATCATTACCACCATGTTTTATGCAGGAGTCTACATCTAATAGCAAATACTCCTTCTGGGCCAGGTTGATGAGAGCAGTGTCGTGTCTGCTGAGCACTTCTGCTGTCTCTGCCCAGCTCGTTCAGCCTGGCCTATTGGTCTCCTCTTCTATTTTTACCTCAGTTTCTGTATTGCTTTTCCAGAAATGGATATGTTTCAAGTAATCTGACAGGCTCTCTCTCCTTACTGACTATTTTATTATTTTCAGTGAAATGTATTTTGTACATCTTCTTTTGCTCATCATCATAAAAACCAAAGAAGTGGATTTTTTCTGACAAGTGAAAAAGTCTGACAATTCTGTATTTGGGACTGAATGCAAGTTAAATGACACTGTGCAGATCCACTATGAAAACAAAGTGCATGAAACATCCCCCAAAATCTGATATTTCAGTTTCAAAGGGGCTTTCCTAACAGAGTCCTTTTTATCAACTGTCCCAGGGTCCTTTTTATAAACTGGGCTGCAGTTTATGGTACAGTGCATCACTTTTAACTTCAGTAAAAATCTTTTCTTATACTTTCAGATGAGCAAATGTACCACTTCTTATCTACTAGTAGCAAAAGATTTTCTGTATTTTCATTCACGTGCAGAATATAATTTGGATAGTGTACACCAGATGAACTTGCAGCACTTGTGAGGCATATCAGTACTAAACTTAGAAAGTTTTTTTTTTGAGGAGTCTTACTGAATAATATTTATACTGAGCCTGGAGTTACAGAGTAAATGGCTGAAGGCAAAATATTTGGGAGACTACAGATCACCTAACCATAGTCCACAGAAATGGAAAAGGAGCAGTCCCAGCGTCCTTTTTATCTATTACATAAGAAACTTGGAAAAATATAGGTAACATGGAAAATCTGATTAGTTAAGAACATTTTTTAAAATGTGGTTCCCCCCATCATCATCTTTATTCCCACCCTTGCTGCCTAGGGTGGCTCATTGATTTGGGGACATCTATGATCTTTGCTCCTCAGTGTTGATGAAAACTCTTGCCTAATACTACAAAGAAGTAAAGTTGACTTGAGGTAGATTTTGAAGTTAATTAAGTACTTTACCTGTCATCACGCACCCCATTGCAGATTCTCCCTACTTTATTGCAATCACCATGTTTTTCTTAAATTTTTACAGAATTCTTTAGCTTGTAGCTTCCTCCCTTCCCTCCCTGCCCCCTCTACCAAGATTTAAGTCCTTGCAGTTTCAAAAGAAGGTGGGAAAATGTCAAAAAATCAATCAAAATCAAATGGTAGAATAAAAGAGTTGTGACTCTATGTGTATGCTTTAAATTTCAGTAATATTAAAGAATCTTACTATTATTAAAACTGCACAAGAGGAAATTCTTACATGTTAAGAAACCACAACAGTTTTGGAGTACCTAGAGCTGGCAATACCGAGTGGCTTCTTACAGAGATCCACAAAGCACTGAACAGCACAAGGCTTCCTGTATCCAGAGTTTGAAATATGCAAGAGCATCCTGTTCCTATTAGATGCCCAATATTCATATCAGAACTCACATTTTGGCCACAAAAGGGAAATTATTAACCGATCACTCACCATTTTCTATGGTAATTAAGGACCTGCTCTAAATTGAGCATTGCAAATTTTCCATGTGTCAGTTTGCTGTCACTTTTTAGTGTGCTAGCTGAGGAGTCCAGAAATCAAAGAGATGCAGTGACTTCAAACACAAATACCTAGAGCTGTGCTGTTCTGAATGAAAATGGACATAGAGATGAATGTTTATGGGTTTTTTCTCCAGACCCTTCCACTTGGGTGTGTTTGATGCTTTCTTCTACTGGGTCTGAAGCTGGGATTGAGTAATGAATAAACATGTCTTATTGAAACAACTTTGACATTTCAACTAAGTTTACACATTAATTAAGATAAGGTTGTCCCAGCCCCCCCCCAAAGATGAGCAGAAATTTGAGAGAACCCGGTGGTTGAAGTATAGTATAAAAAGCTGTATGAACACTTTGTTAAATGCAGAGATTTAACCCTGCTGGTTTGCTCCTAATCATTATTAATTGCCTCCAGTGGTGGACATTAATTTCCCTATTGCAGCAACATGCATCTTGAGTTTGAGCATATCCTAATATATCAAGTGGGACAGGTGATATAATTCAGCTGGTCACAGCTGGAAAGAAGACAGCCACCCACATGCAAGCAGTCTGTCAGCCTTAGTTACGCTGCAGACACCACCGCAGCGTCCATAACAACATTGTGCATTTATCTCTGGGGATAACTTTACAACAAGTACAGCCGATCAGTTCATCCCATTTAAGCTGCTGTTGTCTTATCAGGAGTAAGAATGCTTTAGCCTGGGCTTCAGCTCTGAATTTGGGAAGGGAAGAATTTGCATGTGGGGCTGGTTGTGCAGCCTGAGCCTCTCCTGGTTGCCAGAAAGGGGAGGGAGTTGGAATGGTGTCCCAAAACAGGACATGCACCAGCAGCCACAAGTCCAGTGCAGACATCTGGACCATGAGGGATTTGTGTTCACATCCCTGAAGTACACAGTTTCAACTGGAACATGTTTGCCAAGCATTGCATTTGTAGGCTTATGTAATGGCCAGTGTGCCAGAGCAGCTCTCCCAGGAAATTAACCACTTCCACGTGTACAGGGGCAGGAGAAGTGGACACAACTCCACCTTGGAAGAAGCTGGTGGCAAGAGCCTCCATTTGAAGGGATAAGATACAGCTGCAAAAGCCTGCTCAGCCCATAGTCCTGGTGGGAGGAGAACATGCCTTGCTGTGTGCTTTCAGGCAGAAGTTTTCATTCTGGACTCAGGAGGGACATACATTTCCACCAGAAGTTTCTGGGTTTAGAGATGGCACATATCCAGGTGAAGAATGCTTCCTTGGGAAAAAAAAACTTGCCCAAGTGTCCTGATTATCTAGTTAATGAAACATGCAAATTACTGCTAGCTCAGAGTTCCTTTCCCAGTATGCCCCATAACTACACCTCAGCAGCTGTTATAGTGTATGCACTGAATTTAAGCTGGAAGATAAAGGAAGTCTGAGGAAACAAAAGACTGCATAAAAGGATATTGGGATTTGGCCCAGAGGAAAGATGAGGATTTAAACTAAGCAGAACCAGGTTCCACAGTTGCTTTTCTTAACTGTAATTAACTGTAATTTTTCAGGTTACAATTACCTTTATTTGTAGCAACCAGCAACAGATTAGCCATAGAATTGTTTAGCACTTGGTTTAATAAGTATATACAAGTTTGTTTGCCTGTGTAAATATGCAAAGTATATTTCTCCAGAAAAAAGGAAAAAATCTAGTGTGATGGTGAAAATTTTTGGAGCAAGGTCTTCCATTTACAATATTTCAGTGAATTGTGAAAGCACATATCTAAATGGTACTTTCTTCTTAATACAAAACAAAGAATGTATTTTTGGAACCTAAGTGTCATGCTCCATTTGAACAGGCTTTCAGACATTTCTTATTCAGACCACCTTGGTGATTCCTGGTAACTACTTTGCTCTTGAGTTCACCACCATGGAAGTGAAGTGGAAGAGCTTAAAAAAGCAACTCAGTTATTTAACATAACAAGTCTTGTTGTAATAGACTAATATGAACTTGATGGTCCTTCTTTCTGGTTCTTAGTTCTTGTGATTTTCAAATTATCCCAATCATATAGGTGTAATCCTGCAAATTCTTGCTGCATTTTGCAGATATGCCTTATCATTCAAGGATGGCACCATACAAGTGCAGTTGTTTAATGAATCAGAACATTGAGGTGAAACTTAGCATCTTAGCATGTAATAACACTTTACACCAAGTCTAAAAGCATTATATAGAGTGTTTTTAAATGTTCAATCATTAGGCTTGATGCATTTAGCCCGGGTGAAAATTGTGAGCACTAGAGATAAAGGAAAAAATACGTTTATATGGCTTTGAAAGGGTTTAATTCTTCACCATGTCTAGGAATTGTTCCATACCAAACGACACCTTGATAATTAGATCTCCATTTCTTTAAAGGTGACATTTTGTCCTGACAGCACCTAAATTATGTTGTTTTGTTTTCCTGTTGGGACAACACATTGTCAAAGTGAATCACAGTGAATTCTCTGTGTCTCCTGACTTTGATCCCTGCGTTTTCCCATGGAAGAGTCCAGGCTGTGGCTCGGCAGTGTGCCAGTGCTGATCAGCTACTGCAGCATCCAGGGCTGTGTTTGCCTCTTTCTTGTTCCCCAGCTTTGCTGGAAGGAGCCGGCATTCCACAGCAGATGGGTCTTGATCTGTCTCAGCCTTCCTTGGAAAACTCTGCTTAGCTGTGGACAGCTTTATATTTCATCTGGACTGGCACCTGGTTTGGAGGTCTGGAACACCATGTTTATGCTCGTCTCATCTGTTTTTTACCACTTCTAAGGCATGCTGGTTTACAATCCAGGAACCAACTGAAGGCTTTAGTAGGGGAGAGACTTGCTACAAAATCCAAGAAGGAAGGAAAACAATTCTGGATATACTGCAGTTGCTGTCATGAACTGAAACAAGATTATTATTTTTTTCTTTTGTTTTGTTTTTTGTTATTTAGGCAGCATGAGTCTTTGGCTAAGGCTGGCAGTGCAACTCCATCACAAATCTCTCTGCCAACCTGTAAATCAGATGCTTATGATCAAAATGGGTCAAATAAACTGTTGGGCTGCCAGTTTTGGATAGCTTGGCTGAACAGTCTTGTTTCAGCCAGAACTGTTATTTATGAGTTATCACAGAATATTCCAGTGTTAAGATCACTGTTGTTAACATGAGTTTAAAGGAACAAAAGCTTTGTACTAAAAAGGAAAGAGCCAGGAAGAAGCCTCGCACAGTGGTATGTGGGCCAAATTCCTTACAGCAATATACATTTCCCTCTTAATTAAAATAGTTAAACTGTGGAACTAGACATTGATGCAATATGTTATTCCCATTCTAGAAATACATTCACTAAGAGTTAATAAATAATCTATGTGTTCTAATCTTTTAAAGTCATTTCAGAGGGATGAAGTAATCTGCTATAATTGTAAATGCAGTACCTCTGCCTTCACTGCATTCAAATGTAAAGGTGAGAAACTGATTAGAGGTGCTGGGTTGCTAGAGATAGATGCTCCAATTTAAATGCCACAGCATTTGTTTCTAGCAAATTGAGACACTAGAATAATGCTTCCTTCTATTGTAAGGTTTTAGCCCTGTATTTCTACCTGCTTATCCCAGATTTAGCTGGGAAAAGGGATAAATTTTCTTCTTACTAAGAATTGAAAAGATTGCTGCAATCAATACAGGCTGCCTAAATAGACCAGACTTCCCAGCTACACAGTACTAGTTACCCAGTGCCAGACCTGCATCGCATTCTTATTCTGACTTGTGAGGTGAATCTTGCTGCAGAAACACAGTTCAAGCTGCTTTTGATGAATGTAAGGGCATTGTTCTTCTTTACTTTGGTTTTATTTTAAGAAGAGTTGAACCAATTTACCTGGAAAATCAAGCTTTCCACATGCCCAGTTTCAGTCCAATTTCAGATCCTAAACTGAAAGTACATGGCAGGCTGTAAATCTCCCAAAGCAGTGGGGTGACCAGTCATTGCTGAGTTTGGTTTCCCACTTCCAGACTCCTGCCAGTCTTAGGGTGACTCACTTACAACTAGCTTGTGGGTCATTTTGTTGCCCAGGAATTGCAATCAGAACTGTAGTGTAGAGGCTTTAATCTCTGATACCCATGCTTCCATGAGCAGGTGTAATTGTCTTGTTGACAGCCAAATTAGCTGACACAACGCTGTCAGTCGGTGCAGGCTGACAGGGATAAGCCACACCCAGCTTTGGATTCACTCAGCTCCCATCAGTTGTTTACTCATGATAAAATGTCATGGTTTGGAGTGTGCCTCCTCCTCATCTGGAGTGAGTAGTGAGTTTTAGTTGAAATAATATAATCAAAGGGCTGCACTAAAGCATTGCTGTTTCTTGGTGATCAAAAGTCTAAAGGGAATGACTTTAATGAAGCAGAGAGCCCAAGAACACCCCAGCTAAAGTCCCACCTAAAAGAAAACTCAAGCACACTGGAGAGTGCAGAAGTACTCAGAGCAAAGATCAAACTTCCCCTGCACCTCCTGGTGTAACAGAAATGTTCCTCAGTGGAGATCCAGCCCTGGCTAAATCTCATGCAGCGGAAATGAAAGACAGGCTACACCACTTTCCTAGGCCATTCAATACCCCAGCATTGTACATGAATATCAATGGCAGCTTTGTCCAGTGTGTACATTATATAGAGACAGTCAAAAATGGTATATCAATGATAGCATCTTTAATAGCCATAAAAATAAAGTGAGGAAGACAGAGGGTGATAAATAAGGAACGGCCTGTATTGATCCACCTGCATTTGGTTTGTTAGATTTCTTATACAGTTCATGGGAACAAAAATCTGTCAGTTCTTCCTCCTTCAAAATAAACTGCTTTCCATTAACAGTCAGCAGATATCTCATGGGTTTTAGGGGAACATGCTAGAGGGATCTGCAAAAGAGGATATGATGAAGATTATTAATATAGCTATAAATTTCATCAGCCTTTCCTCTTGAAACTTGGACAGCTGCACTAACCAATAATAATAATAATAATAATAATAATAATAATAATAATAATAATAATAATAATAATAATAATAATAATAATAATAATAATAGTCTGAAGCTCTTCTGTATCTCTGTAACCTCTCTATGACACTCACGGTAGCTTTAAACGTGGTGCTTAAGCTGACCTGACAGGAAAATATCACTTGCAATGCCTCAAGTGTGCATTAATCCAGGATCACATGTGAGGCAGCTTCTCTGGACCCTCTCCAGCCTGTCCACATCTTTGCATAGCAGGGACTAAAATGGAACTGAGTATTCCAGGTGTGTCCTGGCAAGCTGTGCTAGTTTTTCCTGTGGTAGAGTTAATTTTCCTCACAGTGGCTCTTATGGGGCTGTGTTTTGGATTTGTAAAGAAAACACAGTTCATAATATAGAGATTTTTTGTTACTGTTGAGCAGGGCTTGAACAGAACCAAGGCCTTTTCTGCCTTTTGTTCTGCCATGTTGGTGAGGGGCTGGGGAGCATAGGAAACTGGGAGGAAACACAGCTGGACAAATGACCCCAGCTGACCAAAGGGATATTCCAGACCATGGGACATCATGCTCAGTACATAAAGTGGAGGGAACAAGGAGGAAGGGAGGGGCATTTGGAGTGCTGGCATTTGTCTTCCCAAGTAACTGCTACATGTGATGTGCCCTGATCTCCTGGAATGGCTGAACACCTCCCTGTGAATTAGTTCCTTGTTTTGCTTGGCTTGCAGGCATGGCCTTTGCTTTCTCTATTAAACTCTTTTCGTCTCAATCCATGAGCTTTCTAGCTTTATGCTTACTATATTCTCCCTGGTCCCACTGGTGGGGGAATGACCAAGCACCTGCATGGACCTTGGCTGTGTCTGGTGTTAATCCACAGCACAATGTCTGAGTACAGTGCAATAATGACTTTTTTAACCTCAGTGTGATGTCCCTGTTGATGTAACCCTGCACCCTCTTGGTTTTCTTTGCTGCAGAAGTACACAGTTCACTCATACTGAGCTTGTTGTCCACCAGGGCCCCCCAGGTCCCTTTTCCACAGAGCTGGCCCCACCCAGCTGGGTAGATCCCAGTCTGTGCTGCTGTCCTGCATTGTGTTTTCCTAGGTCTAAGACCTTACACTTGTCTTTGTTGAACTTCATCAGCTTCTATTAAGACCAGTCTCCTTCCTTATCCAGGTCTTCCTTCAGGGGGGGCTCTGTGTTCTGAAGTGTGCACTGCCCCTCTCAGTTTGGTACAATGGCAGACCTTGTCAGAGTATATTCAATTCCATGTGCCAGCCTCAAGTGTATACTTTTGGCACATTATGAAAAATGTCAAGGTCTGTTCAGAGGCAAGTACATAGAGGATTTTGGAATATGTGTGTACATGTGTTTGGTGGGCTCCACACACCCTCTAATATGTGAAATATTTTAGCCATTGAGACCCCAGGTGCTTGAGGCTGCATTCCCAGAGCATGTGGGAGGTCTTTCACAGGGCTTCTTTTTTACCTCAGTGGGGAGGATGAGCCCTGAGTGCACACTATTTACCTTCCAGCCAGACAGCTGCTTACATATTTTGGAGGGGAGCAGCAACATTTCTAATATAGACAACGCTAAGGAAATGGCTCAGAAATGCTCTCTATTTTCAGTTAATTCAAACTGTCCAACAGCTTAATTTCTGCTGTGTTTGGAGCGTGATCCAATTCTGATATGTCACATAGCATTAGGACTTTGCACATGCTATTTGCCCATCTCAGTTTCAAGCTTCCTGCAGTATGAACAAATACACTTATTTTCCTACCAGATTCCCATTTCATGCCCCTGAGTCATAGAAGGAATGCCATAGAAGGAATAAAGCCCTCTTTTGGGCAGTAAGACACAAAGAGCTTCTAGAAACCCTCTGCTGCCACAGTTCGCCAACTCCTTAAATTCCAGTTACTTCACTTTTTCCCCCCCCCAAGAAATATTATTGAAGCCTACTACTGATTTGAACTCCTTTTCAAGTGAGTGTGGGAGGGACAAAGGAGGGAGCATCAGCCAAAAACTCTGATAAGCTGCCTTTACAGGCCATTTTTCCCCTTGAAGCTGGTAGAGGTATGTGACACCCAATACTGACAGCCAGGGTGCAAATACTGCCATTTCATGTGGAAGGCACCACTTCACATATATGATGCTCATGTGCTGAAAAGTGTTGTGTTCTAAGCAAGCTCACCTTCTAAGAAAAGTGTGACAGCATCTAAACCGTAGTCCCAAACTCATGTTGATTTCTAGACCATACCATGGGGCTGGCTGATGGGCAATCCCAGGTGAGTTCTGTCAACCTGATGAGGCAGGCAGCTGAATTCCAGCACTTGAAAATGAGTTAAGCTACTGCTTTGGAGAGACAGTAGCTGGCACAGCCCATTGCTGCATGCCTCTTCAGCTTCTCCATGTGTTTTACACTGCTGTGCAGTGTATTTTAATATAGTTTCCAGCACTGTTTCAAGGAGGGAGTTGAAAAAGTGTTGAGCAATATTGCTATAAACAATCCTTTAAGTCAATATCAATGTTTGACAGATTTGAGTTGTTTATCCTGCTTGTTTATCACACACGCACAGACACACAGACAGACACACAGAGACTTACATAACCTCTGTAGTGTGATGCTGTGGTGCTCTCTTTGTCCTTGCATCCTTTCCTCTAATGTTTATGACCCATTTTCAAAGGCATGCTCTGGTATCTGATGATCTGTGTCTTTTCAAGTCTGCATACAGACATGCAATCTCACTGTCTGGATAATGCTTCCAATGGACAGCCTTCCAACAGACTCACTTTCCTCTTCCATCCTTTGTCCTCTTCCCATGGATAAAAATGACTGATGAAGGCCATTACTTATCTATCAGATAATAGATCTACTTTGACACAGATTCCTTATAAAGCTTACTCTTAGCAAAATCTGTTCTGGACGTCAAGAAAGCACTGGGCTAAAACATTGCTTTTGTTGGTAGGTTAATTTAGCATTTAAATTCTCGTTCTCTACTGACTTTTTTGTGGAAAATTGGTCCATTATGTACAGCAGAATTTAACTGATCCATACTCCTGTGATAAAAAAAAAAGCCTGTGTTACAGTGAAAACATTCTCCCCATAAGGCTGACAGCAATGTGTCTTGCAGACAAGATTAAGATGCATACAGCACAATCCTGACACCCAAACTGGGAAATGATAGCAACATGAAAAGGAATTTAGTTACTTTTTGTCGGTTCTAGAGCATTGCCAGAGATAATGAGAGACAAGCAGCTGGGTTTTAAGTTTGACCACATTTCAAAGCACTGTGCACTACCGCACCAAGTACAGAATGGTTCAAATCCTGAAAACCCTCAAATGAACTTCAAGAGGCTCAATTAATTTCTGTGCTTTGGGCCATGCTTCTGCCCTGCCCTGGCAGGGCCTGAGATGCTCTGGCACATTGTGTTTTCCATACACATCAAACCCTTGTGAATACATTCAAACCCAGAGAGACTCAGATGTGCTGGTCAGGTCATGGTGCATTTTTGATGACTGGAAGGATTCTCCCAAATTAAATTCCAGAACTCCAAACCCAGGCCAACATTTCTAACACAAGGAATTCCCAGACCCCGTAAGCCACAACATCTGGAGCCACAGCAGTCATTGCAGGGTCTGCTTATCAGACAAAGAGCCTCTCACAGCCTGGTGAAAGCTCCCATGCACTGTGCCCATCACATCAGAGCACAGAGCAGAGCAGCCTGAGGGGCAGCCAGGCCATTCCCCAGCCTTGCCTCCCATCAGTGTCTGTGTGGGGGAACCATCACCTGCTCCGGGTAGGGAAGTGTTCCTGCAGCTCTGCTGGGTGCCTGGCCCTTCCCAGCCTTGTGGGGACCTTTATTTTGCATTCTTTTTTCCTACAGAGAGATGACCCTGCTCCTTGGGGGCTGCGAGGAGTAGCAAGAAAGAGTGGCTGAAGCTGCTGGGTAAACATTTTTGTGGTGGAGGTATAGGTTACTACAGTTTCCAGTTTGGCAGAGCTCCCAGAAATAGCTCTTGCAGAAATATATATCCCTGAAATGACCTAAAAATAACCCAGTGGCAACCTGCAGTGTATATAGAGTTGGAAGATAAAGATGCAGAAGGGATAAAACATGCTCTCCCCGTGCCTGAGCCCCAGGGAGCGCCTTCATGGTGGTGTTATCCCAGCCCATATTGTGCCTCACCCCTCCAACCACCACTCCCTGCTCCTGGTTTGAAGGATTGGCTGGAAAGCTGCAGAAGGACTGATGCTGCCTTGGCTGGCTGGGGTCCCCCATGCCTTTGGGGAACATTTCACTTGTGCATAGGAAATGAGAGCCTCGTGAGATACAAGTTATTGTGGGAACAAAGGGCCGCTGCTCTTCACAAATGTTACAAAGCACTCAAAGTAAAAACATCTCCTCTCATATACCATTAGTTTTAATACTACCTGCTGTATAGAAATAGAGTTTAATTAGCTTCGGCAGCTTAAGCTTATCTCCATTTTTAATACTAGTCTCAAAGTCAGCAGAGCCCTTCACAAACCCATATCCAAAAAATACATGAATATATTGAGAAATTTGCATGAAATGGTCAATATGGCATACTTGTTTCACATCTCCAGACAAAGGCAAATGAAAATCAAGAATCTCTGCAGCATCTATCCTGAACAAAAAAGAGAGAGAAAAGCATCTTATTGAATAAATTACACTTGAAGAGGCAGCAGTGTTTCTTTAATGGTCAAAGATTGATTCTCAGGACCAGAAGCCTGAACCAGCAAACAAAGTATCTGCTTCTGTCTGCCCCATCCTGAGAGCTCTTCACAGCAGAGCTGAGTAAATAATTCGCAGTAGATAATTTACCTGCACAAAAGCTTTCTTTTTTTCACTTAGTGAATGTCAGTACTTTGATTGTGGCTTCCTCTAATTTATTTGTAATTCAAATGTGCTTGTCCAATTTATTATCTTTCTTCTTTCCTAACAGGTCAGATAGACTGTGAAGGGTCTGCTACAAGTATTTCAACCTGCCTGTTAAAAAGAGAGCTGAGTTCATCATGGATAGTATCAGACAGCTTCGTGTTTTTTTCTCTCTATCCATAAGAATGCAAATTTTGTGATCAGGGGAAGAGCTCTGGGTTGATAATAAAAAATTTATTCTGCTGGATAAAACCTGGGGGGTTTTTCTCAAAGCTTCAGCCTTAGAAAAATGGTGGTACTGCAGTCTCTGTTGTCTCTGTGCAGAGCTGAAATGAAACCTTTTTATTACATTCACTTGAAATAATAGCATCTGCTACTTCAGGCACAGTCAAAACCTCATTCACTTGCCTGTGTGCCTGGGCTCTAGAAAAAATTCCCAATGAACTTGAACCCCACTGTGTTAAGCAGTGTCCCTTTTAAATGTGGTAATTGCAGAACATAGACTGAAGAGAAGTGGTCACAGCAGTGGCGGATGAAGAAATTTTGTCCCTCATTAGCTTAAAGCTGGAGGCTCTGGTAGAGCTTTGCCATCTCAGCCCAGCACTTCTGCTGTATGGCAGTGCTCGAGTGTGCAAACTTCAAATGGGCTTTTCATGGGCGTTCCTGCAAACTGGGCTCCATCGCTCTGACACCTGCAGAGAGCAAACAGCAAAGAGTGCAAAGCCTGGGAAGAGGGAAGCCATTTCCAAACCCACCTACATGTTCCACCTAATGCAATCCCTGCTTTGGCCCCTGGATGTGAATGTTGATTAAAAAAAAACAAAAAACCAACAACATACCAAAGCCAGAAACAAATTGGCATCATCCAGCCAGATGTTCATGAGAGATTAGCTTTAATGCAGTTCTGCTGCTGTTCACACTGCTGTGTACCACCACTGTTTTCTTCAACTTACATAATCAGATATAATCAGTGAACTTGCTCAGGCAAATTTGAACAGAGGATGGATTTGTAGACCACGACTTCTCAGTTAGGCTTGAACTAGAAAGATGCATAATCATTTAAAAAAATTTTACCATCTCAGATAGAATTTCTGTAATTTTAAATTTAATATCTATTATTATTTTCATGAAAAAACCAATAAAAATTAGACAAAACTTGGAAAGTTTGGTTATTGTTTGCTAGTGTGGATGTATGAGGGATGACGTGTATGTATGAGGTTTGGGTTTGTTTTTAAAAACCTAGTTGTCCATAGCCATTTTCCCTTGCCTGAGGGCTCTGGCCATGGGTTTACAAATAAATTTCTGGAGGGTCAAACACATCCAAGTGTGGATAGGCAGAGATAAAGGTTTCATGTGGCAAAAGAATCTGCTTCATTTTTGTCTAAAATCTCAAATGAAATGCCCACTCTCTTAGGCTGACAGTGCTCACAACTCCAGTGCAGTTGCCTCTGAAAGCCACGGGAATAATTAGCTTGTCTTTTGCTCCTTATTTTCATAGGCCTTTGCATTTCTCAGCCCTGATCTCAGGGGAGAGGAAAGCACCAAATTGATGCAAAAGGGCTGCATTTCTGCAGGGCAGAGCAGAACCCCAGCAGAAGCCCCTTTGTGCAGCACCTCAAGCCTGCCGAGTGCAATGGTATCACTGAGGAGCATTCCCCTCAGCATCCCCCTCAGCATCCCCCTCAGCATCCCCCCTCAGTCCTGCCAGTCCCTGGGGCAGCACAGCCTCAACTGCATTGCACCAAGGATGAAATATCCACTTGCCCATGCAACAGATCCTGCAGGCCACGGGGTCTCAGTCATGATCCCTGAGACCTCAGCAAGAAGAGTCCTCTGTGAGCCATGTCTTCTGGACATAAAGTGGAGCAGGCTGCCTCTGGCTGGCTGACTGACGGCTGAGAGGCTTTTAATGAGCATCTCTCCTCCCTGGCAGCACTTGCTGAACAAGACCTCAGCTGGGAGAGAGAGCAACAGTGCTGGGCTGAATGACCCTGAATTATTCTCTGCCTTTCTGAAAAGGTATGACTGCTATTTAGAAAGGTTCATAAACCAACAATGCATCCAGCATTTAAAAAGAATTGAGAAAAAAAAAATTGCTGCATGAACCTATATTTTAAAATAAATTTCATTTATCCCAATTGACCCTTTTCTGAACCACTATTAGAGCAAACCTTCATGATAAAAGCTGAGGAGAGATGGGAAGGAACCAAGGCCTTGTGGATAATTCAGGAATGATAGGCCATGCGTGGGAAATGGTACTGAAAAATGCATGAGAACCATTTTGTTAAATAAAATAGACTGCGGAATGCTGGCTTGCTTGGAAGAATCAAAATCAATAAACAGAAAGATACAAAACTGCAAACAACCTGAAACTGAGAGCAGGAAGCTATCAAAAACCTGACTGAGTTGGAAGAGGTGCTGGAATTTTGCAGAGAGGGGAAAAGGAGCTGTGGGGACATACCTGAAAAAGATTCTGTGTATGACACATGGCCAAGGTCAGAGCACAGAAGGAGGCTGTAACCCCCACCACAAGCAAAGATTTTTACTCTGGAAGAAAAAGAAACAAATTTAGGTCTGGAAAAGCCAAAGCTGGAAGGAGTGGCACATCCAGCTCCTCTCCCTTGTGCTGCCTGGCCCTGAGTTGCTGCAGTGACTGGAAGCCAGCACGACAGCTGTGGGAATGAAGATGTAGCAGGGGAGCATAGCCTGCCCGAGATGAGTGTGACATCTCGGTTTTGTGAGACTGTCATACTCAGACTGGTGTCCAGGAGCTGGAGATTATTGTAACAATGACATGGCAGCAGATTGGATTTCCTCAATGGCAAAGGCAAGCAGGAGACACCAGGGATGAGTGTCAGCTGGAGCAAGCTGCAATGCTCACTGATGTAAGAAATGCCAGCCTTCACCCTGCTCCTTGTTTTGTTTTTTAACCACAAAAAATACACCACTTACAACACACAGGGTTGTAAGACCAAATAAAGAAGCTACACTTGAAATTCAAAGAAGACAGGGTTTTTTTTTCAAGAAAAAACCATTTCATTTGCAGCTACATCTATAAAGCAAGATTGAGGATGTTATTAGACATCGGACACTGCCTGTTTGGTGAAGTGTTTCCTGAGCCTGTAGGTATCCTTTGAGGAAAGTGAACTGGGTAATTGCCTTTCCCAGGGCATCAAACACAGGGATGGGGTGGGGGGCAGAGATAGTAATGAAAAAGTAGCCCTGCACTGCCTGCCCAATGATACAGCAGGTGTGTGTGTGCCTCTGTGCACACCTCCAACCAGCCTAGAAATCAAGCGACTGCTGCAGCGTCTCTCACCGTTTTTAAAGGACTTCTCTCTTGTGTGCTTTAGTGGCAGATTTATAAAGGTAACAGTGAAATGATCTCAACATTGATTATGCTTCCCAGGATTGGGAGGCAAAACATCCCGTGGCAGGAGGAAGCCAAGAGCCCAGGGCAGCCCTTGGCATGTCTCTTTGCCATCCTCCTGGCAGCCACTAGCACAAGAGACACATTTAGGGGCCAAGTCATCCCAGCTGATGCCCAGCTGTCAGACCCTCGTGGAAGCCCTTGAGGCAGGAGATGATGGTCTCAGCTGGGAAGAAACAGTGCATTAAACCACCCTCACTCCTGCAGGCTCCAGAGTCACACTGGCTGCTCCAGGACTCAGCTGGGGAGAAGTGGGAACTTTGCCCACTTCATGATGCCCACAGAGTAAAGCAAGGTGTTCATTTAAATCCATGAGATTGGCATTTTCTTGTGACAAGGGCCAGAGTGCCTGGCTTGGGAAAACGGGAGGAAATACAGGCAGAATTTTGCAGTCCTGAACAAACAACAAACGCTGTCACCTCTACATATCATTGTCTCTTCCTGAAAGATCCCCTTGGCAGTCCCAAAGTTACTGTGTTTACTGTGTTCTTAAAACCTTTTTGATATAATTGAACCTGGTCAGCATTTGGTGAAGTCAAATCACAAGCTGACAAGCACAGCACTGACCCTTCCATGTTGGGCATATCTTCCTTCCCCACAGAGATATGACTAGGAAGAAGGAAAAATCTTTATAAAGCCACTGAAATGGGCAAAAATTTGAATTGCCTGAAAAGTGGAATTTCTTTTTTTACAAATTAATACACTTAAATTTTTTTGTTTCACCTTAATTCAGAAGGAAAACCAAATCTTCCACTTAAATTTCTTTGAATTAGAGAAAGGAAATTCCATATATAGTTGTTTTGTTTTCTTCATGCTGTTGATAGCTTATGTACTGATGACTTTTGCTTTTGATGTTACAATGTCAAGAGGCAAGGCCGGGTCTTTAAAGTTTGGGGCTTTTTTTAATAAAAATGAATGAATTCTTTGTTCCTCTCATTTTGACATGCTCTGTGGAGAGCATATGCTCAGCAAGTCTAAAAACTTTCAGGACAACCTGTCACAGCCTCTAGGAATAGACTAAGTAAGTGTTAACCAAAGCATGAAATGTGAAACACAAAAACACAAGACAGAATGAAGTGAAATTCTGCTCTGATTTTAAATCACGCACAAACAGATTTCCTTCCTATAAGCAGAGTTTCCCTTGTGTTTTGCTTGTCTTTTCTTTTTCAAGCAAAGAAAAAAAAAATGGCATCTCAAAATATTTGACTTCCTCCAAATGAAATTCTTTCTGTTATTCTATCTGGATATGATAAACAGTGAACAGAGAAACTTCAGAAAATTTTTTGGTGTATTTTTAGTGTTTACTTTCCTCTGCTCTTTCTACCAATAATGTTGTCTGGTCAGAAAGTGCTAATAGTCCTCCATAGAAAGCATTAAAGATGAAGGGTCTAAAAGTCAACAGTTGACTTTTCACTGTTCAGGACCAGTTCCCATGAATATCATCCAGCCCTTAAGAAAAACCCTATACCTTAAAGTATAACACTTATAGTGCCTTTTTAAAAAGAAGATAGTCTTTGGCAGTGATGTTGATATCTTCCATGGACATTTGCACAGTGTACATATTTTTCAAATTTTCTACAACATGGGTATTTTGAGAATTAAAAG
The DNA here is from genome assembly GCF_035770615.1 of Melospiza melodia melodia. NCBI lineage: Eukaryota > Metazoa > Chordata > Aves > Passeriformes > Passerellidae > Melospiza > Melospiza melodia. The sequence goes on along the minus strand of NC_086194.1, from coordinate 34,042,427 downwards.
AGCCTTGGTGAGTTGTTACTAAGTGAAGTTCTTACAGCTGCTACTTTACAGGTTTCAGTAAATCTCACACCTCCCAATACATTTCAGTCCCTGTTAGATCCTGCCTGCAAGCAGTTCTGTGACACTGATGTCTTGCTGGAGAAAAGTTGCCAGAAAGCAAAGAATGCTGTTTTTGTAGCAAGTGCGGTTACTTCTGCAGTCCAAGCATTATTTTCAGGTTTTAAGTCAGCCTTGCTCAAGAGACCAGTGTAGCTGTCTCCCTTGCCCGGAAACAGCCAGTGTTGCAGACAAGGCAAGGAGACAGGGCTGAGCAGACCATTGGGCAGATTTAAGGTGGCAATTCACATTTCCTTTATTTTTGGAGCGCACATTAATATCACCCTAATGCAGATTTCACGTGTTTTCCCCCTGCTTTATGGGGCCCTGCAGTCCTTTGCTGGTCAACCAGCTGTCAGTGCACACAGGGAATGGCAGAGATTTGGAAATTCAGTTCATGCTTGTATGAATTCAAGCAGCTTACAGTGGAAAGCGGAGATGCCTTTCACTCTCCTTCCTGCATTCCCCATACAAACATGCCAAAAATCCCATTGCTTCCGGTGACAGACCTCACTGCAACATAGCTGCACCTGAAAAAAGAAATATCACAGATGCACACTCTGCCTTGCAGCTTCAGCTGGGAGAAATGAGAGGCACAGGCTCTGGAAATGAATCTGCCCCTCGCTCAGCACCAGATAACCGACAAGTGTTGGTCCATCTGCCATAGGCAGTCACACTGTGAGCTCACTGATGTGCTCTTACGGCAGCAAAATCCACTGAGGCTTTTTGGGCCCTGGCCCACCCCTGAGTGCTGCTCTCCTGCAGCAGCGTTTGGGCATGAGGGCTGAGGGGCAGAGGGGCTGCTCAGTGCAGGCTGATGGAGCTGGGCAGCAGCGCTGTGAACGGATGGCTGGAGCAGAGGCACTGCCTGACCACGTTAGCTCTTCCTGCCAGCAGCAGTGATGGAGATAGCCTGTGCAGCTGTCCCTCAAATCCCTCTGCCACATAGTCAGAACCCTTTCTGCTTCACAGCTCATCTGTAGTCACTTGTATCAGTTACCAGCCCTGGCACTGAACTGCTGCCTTAGTATTTGGGTATCAATTCCTTTTGTCATCCCTTTCCCCCAGTGTCCTTAAATGGATGCGAGGTGAAGGTGATGGTAACGCCTTCCCTGCAGCACCCACAGCATCCCTGGATACTGACCCATACACTGACAGGGGCCCACAGCCATGAACATGGATGCCCCCTCCCCTGGCTCAGCTGGTGGTGATACCTTAAAGGAAGTTGCATTGCTCTCTGAGGTTGCCCAAAATTTTTGCTGCTGATGGAGGGGCTAAGTAAGGGGAACTCTCTTGTGTCCCACGCTGGCATCATTCAGCAACACCATCACTGCATTTACCTGACTGAGGCAGCCCAGACAAAGCCCGGCCAAGGGTCCCAGGGCCAGATTTCTATCTCAGGGATGAAGCAACACTAGGACCAGGAGATGAAAGCAATGCCATGTCTATCACAAACAAGGACACTGAAGAAAGTGTAGGGAAGATTACGCACAAGTTGTAGCTCATTAAAGGAAAACATGCTGAGATATTTTTATGTTGTTGCTACTTATAAAAGAGTCAGTTAACACAGCTTATTATGGTAATTACAGCAATGTAAAGAGAGACCTAGCAAAGAATACAGCTCTTTAGTACACCATCATCATAGCTTAAGTGAAACATATTTAGGACTCAAACAAGACATCTCCCACATACCTGGCCAGAGGGTAAAAAGACCAGAAGATCCCTGCATAAGCTGCTTAGGCTGCTCCAACATCCCCAGGCAGGCAGAAAAGCTGTCAGTGTTGTCTCAGTGTGAGGCAGAGGACTGGCCAGAGAAGGCTGGGATGTGGGGCTGGCACTGCGTGGTGGCCACAGGGCAGCCAGGGTGGCAGGCAAGATGGGACAGAGATGGACTGTGGGGAATGTGGTCTGCAGGGAGATGATGTTGCAATGGGCAAGCAGTTCAAAGATCTGTCCTTCATCACCTCCATCACTCTGTTGATGCAGAGATCATGCACTGAGAAGGGGACTGAAGTCCCATGTTTGCCATGTGATCTGGCATCTCTGATAAATCCCCCTCTTACACCTCCAGTTTTCAGAAGCTGGGAGGAATTCAACCATGGAATTTAATGACCCTGTTGGGATTTGCCATCCTTTAATTTATCCAATCCATTTCTGATACAGAATTTATGTTTTCACCCCTGGAGATGGTGTCACCTCAGTCTGTGTACTCCTCTGCACCCAGATTTACGGCAGTTGCTAGTTCAAAACTCTCCTGTAATTCTTTACACTGTAAGTGCTAATTCCTTGGTCCTATTTGATTCTGGTGGAGCCCATCTTTCCTGGCTGCTACAAGAGTTTCCCAAATTCTTAAAAACCCCAAACTCCTCTTTCAGCTCCTCACCAGCTATCAGCACATCTGCATGGCACCTCAGAGAACATCACCATGAAGTCTGCAGCCTGTTTATTTACTGTTACCCACTGATCTTCCTTCACATTGTCAAATCTGTTATCTAGATGCTTCATGGAGTCTCCCACCTTCACCACCATCATATGCAAGGCAGTGGAACCCTCATAGCTATCCCAAATATGGTTTGGCCAGCTTGGGCTCGGGAGTTAGCTTGTTTGTGGGGTAAACAAACCAATTGCAGTGCACATAATTTCCATAAGGTTGTCAGTGACGCTCAGTGTAGAACTGTCAAGCCCATTCCTCAGATGGATTTTCACCTGTATATTGCTTCACCAACAGCTGTTTTGCTTTTCATTGAATTATTTCTTTATTCAGTTCTCTGAGATGCCAGAGCTGGAGAAGACTGCAGCCATATCCTCTCCCACAGCTAAACTACTGCTGCAGCCAAATTCTCCTCACTTGGACTGGCTCCCACAGTCCCAGAGGCACCCACTTCAGCACAAACTGTAAACGAGTCAATGCAGATCATGTTTTCTCATGAAGGAATATCATGCAGATTTGCAGTCACACAACCTGATGCCAGTCTCCTAAAAGGAAGCACGGCATCAAACAGAGCATTACTCAGGTTGGGTTGTCAGCTGTGATTTAAGTTATGTGAGAAGCCAGGCCAGCCAACAGCATCCATTTCGCCCCTTAGCAAATATCCAGATGGTACTGGCTGAGCTGAGAGTGTTCTTTCTAACCTCAGAGTCGATGTGTGGAGCTCTTACTGCCAGTTGCACTGGCTATAAAGGTGGCACTAGGGAAGCTTGGAAAATTGCAGGAATGTCTTTTCCTTTTAAAATTCAATTTAAGAATCTAGAAAGGGCACTTGGTGACCTTTTTAGAGGCAATGACACACAGGCCAAACAAAGGCATGCAAGAGCAAGATGATCTGAGTTCCTGTGGTCGGCACAAGCATTGACTGGCTGTACAGGGCTGCTCACTTCAGGCCTCATTAAAAACTGGGAACAGAGTAGTTTGCAAACGTAAAACAAATGGTTCAACTGCAGCTAACTTACTTAAGACTCTTTGCTGAGCACATCTTTACTCCCACTTAGCAGAATCTACTGCATGCCACCCTGAAAAGCCACCATGAATGGGCCCCTCTTTGGCTGCTGCTGGCTTTCCAACCTGCAGTGACACAAACAGGTAATAGTGCTGAAAACACAGACACTTGGGAGGTCTTGTGCAAAACTAGGTGAGTACAGCGTGCTGTCAGGGTGCCAGAAGTGACTGATCCTAGGGCAGCGTGCTCAAAGCTCGGGTGGCAGCTGGACCTGGGTGGCAATGCCAGCCCCCATCAGCCAGCACCCAATGCAGACATGATCTGCATCCCACACTTTTGGGCAGAGATCCTGCTGGTGTCACCGTCATATTTTCTGAAAAATCCCTTTGCCAGGAGTTCTTCTCCTGGGAAACAGAGAAGCCTCAGAGAAAAATGAAAACAATAATTATCTGATTTACTTCTCCTGTGTTTTGCTGGTTTGGAATGTGGTTTGGACATTGTTTACCAATTGGTCATTGTTTCATTGGTTTCATGTGAATTGCTTTAACTTAATGACCAACCACTGTCAAGCTGTGTCGAACTCTGAGGAGAGAGTCACAAGTTTTTCAGTAGTATCTTGTTAAGCCTTCTGTAAGTGTCCTTTCTCTATTCTTTAGTATAGTCTTAGTATAGTATTCTTTAATATAATATATCATAAAATAATAAATTAGCCTTCTAAGAACATGGAGTCAGATTCATAATTTCCTTCCTGCCACAGGGGCCCCTGAAAATACCACGTGCTGGGGCTGGGGTTGGGGCTGCTGACACTCGATCCACTCCACGTTATCAGGTATGTGGTGATCAGCTGAGTGCCTTCACTGAGGCAGACTTGACTTACACCAGAAGAACAGGGAGCCAAAGCCAGCTCAGGTTTCTGCTTCTGCAGCCACCAGCAGATGCACTGACCCACCACAGCCAAGTCTTGAAAACTGCTCTCCTTTACGGAGACAATTAAATCCCTCATGCGCAGCCTTGACATTTAAACATATTTCAATTTAAAAGCAATATTTAGTAATACAGTTGGGGTTTTTTTACCAGTTTATTTGGATGTCAGAATCCAGCAGAAAGCTCAGGACTGGCTGTTTCATGCCTGTTTCATTTTTCCTTTCAATCCATTTTCTCTGAAAAGGAGACATAAGCAGTGAAGCCAATATAGTTTTATTGGATCCAGTGCACTGCCACTAAAACAAATATATGTACACTCAGGCCACTACACTTTTATTAAAACAAATAGAATTTAATTCAAACCAGCATTCAATAGCTACAGATTTTGGTGGGTGGTTGGTTGGGTTTTTTTGAGAGATGAAATTAAATCCTACCAATACTGTTGCTCAATATGTTTTCACAATCAGATTCATTTGACCCAGGCAATATATATTTATCACAGGTAACGCATTTTTATTAAAAAGAAATTTATAGAAACCAGGTTTCTTTGGAATGTATAGACAGAAATCCCAACCCATTGTAAAATTAGACCAAGAGGACAGAGGAAAGAACCTTTATTATTTTTTACACTGGTAAAAGATATTTCTGCTGAAGAGGTTCTTTTACACTTGGGGTGACAGATATCTTAGAAATGAGGCTTTAGAAGTCAGTATCTTGCTAGGTAAAATATACTTTTTACAGACCAGTGCTGAAAAAAACCATAGTGCTCAATACAAACAAAAGCATTCATCAAAGGATTACAGTAGATTCAAACAAGAGCAAGGGAACTAGGGCTTGAGTCAAGATGATGCATAAGATGGTATCTAGAAGAAGCGGAAGCAGCCTGTGGTACTAATAATCTGAAAATGAAGCAAAAAAAAGCTCAATACAGTAATGAAACTGAGTTGTCATTTACAGTAGTGATGTTCATTTTATTGCATTTCTGCACCTCTGTTTGTGAATGATTTTTTTACAGATGCCAAAAGGAAGTACATTTCCTTTTGTCACTAAGTGTTTCTGCAAATCAAGCCAAGGTCTCCCTGAGTGTCTAATAGAAACCATGGCTTTATAAAAACCTTATTTTGCATTCCCAAAACCTTTCCAGTTCTTTATTCATTGTGATATAACCTTTGATCTGGAGCAGTCATTGTCTTCTCTGTTCTCTCTGCTTCAGTTTATCAGAGAACAAAGCAGAACTTAGGAAGAGTGCATGGAAAACCATTCACTTTTTTTTTTTGACGACATTTTGTAAGAGAGGGACTGATCCTGCTCTGTAAGCAAAGCTGTTTTCTCCCCCTCAAAGGAAAACACCTGGGAAAGTTGTTGAGATGTGTCTGAGCAATGGTGGAGTGTACATTTCTGTCCATGTCAGGAGTACCCATGCATTTAAATCCCATAGGTTTATTCAAATTTCTTTTCCTCTGTTGTTAGTAAATTTTGGTAAGAAAAAAAATTATTTCATAATCCTATATGAAAATCTGGTGTAGCAGATCTTAATGGGCTCCTCTGAGCTCACAGTGGTAAGAGAAATGAGGGTGCAGCCCTGCAACCATCAGCGTGGTGCCCTGGCTGCTTTCAGACCTGCCACAGCTGGAAACAGGCACATCCACGAGCCCTGAAGCACAATTTTGGCTGCTGCTTGAGTGCCCCCAAGGCTGACAGAAGATGTTTGGGGTACGAACATCTCGGTGTGGGGTCAGAAGGAGTGCATGTAAATACACGGTGGCACAGGGAGGTTTAGTGAGGGGGGTGTCCCCTGCTTTTTCTCCCTGTACCCTTAAAAGTACTGCCTTGTGTTGACCTTCCCTCTTGAATCAAGGGCTCTCTCTGAGTGTCAGTCAGGAAAGCATCATTAGATAGCAGTGGTGGGGGAGCACTATCCCATCCATATGGGCTGAACAGCTGCCTTTGCAGACTTCCCAGCCAGGGGAGCAAAGGATTAAGTACAAGACCCACATCCAGACACGCTCCCCCACATTGTGCTGAGTGGCAGCACGGTACAGGTGACAGAATGCTTCCTCTATTTCCAATTCACTTTATCTGAGACCAGCCACTTCTCCTTTGCCTCGTTCCCTGTGACAACATTTCCAGTCAACAGCTCAGCAGCTGCATCTGCCCGTCAGGCTTCTTGTCCCTGCCAGCCTGGTGCAGAGAGAGGAAAAAACCCGACCCTACTGCAAACAATTTTAATTAATACTGACATTTATCAAGCTGCAGAGGAAGCAACTGCTGCTTGTTGCTTGGGTTTATGTGAAAATAGTAGAAATAAATGGATCTGTCATAAAGTTGTAGGCCATCCTGTCTTCATTACATGTAATGCCTGGGAAAAACGAGTTGTGAGCAGCAAGAGATACAGGAGCTCATGGGGCAGCTGATGGACAGCCCAAGCACTGAGGCTTTCTCTGAAAAGCAGAGAAAGCTTTAAGTTAAGCTTTTCCTAAACCACACTGCCTTCTTCACATGTAGACACGTGGATCTGCTTGGGATGTTGGACACCAGCTCTGCACAGTGACCAGTAAATACCACCCATGTCCCTGCTGTGTCACATGCTGCTGCAGAGGTGGCAGACGTGTCCCTCGTGTGATTTGGGCACATCAGCTGGACTCCTGACATCCCAGCTCTGACTCAAAGCCCATGTCTGAGTCCTCCCAGTTGCTGTTCATCACCTGCCTCAGGACTGCAGGTCTGTGACCTGATGGCACATACACCTTTGGCAGGTCTGCCAGGGGCTCACCATGGTGGAAAGGCCAAGCAGCTGCATTATATTGGTGGCAAAACGCATTATATTGATTGCAAAATGCAAAAAGCAAGCATGTGCTTTTCATTTCATGCAAATGTATAAGGTCTCTGCATCTTTCCAAGCCATTTTTCCCATTTGCTGATCATTTATAGGCCTTTTAAATGTTGTTGTAAAAGCTGTAGTATTTATGACAGCTTTCTACCAGGGCAGCCTTTGGATATTTCTACCTGCTTATTGACAGCTTTTCCTTAAACTCCTCTGCAGCATTTACTTCCTAGCAAAAATGTAAACCCTTAAAGAGAATGATTTCTTGCATCCTGACTCCTGGAGGTAGAAAAGAATTCTTCTTCTTCCATAGATATGTTCCAGCATCCCAGGTGTCCTTTACTTTCAATTAAAAGCAACAACAAAGAAATAAAGAAATAAATAGAAAGACTTTGTATGATGGATCAGTAGTGTATGTGATTTCCTTTGCAAGAGCTAATACATGACCTGATATGAAATGCTAACTGGTCCACTATATGCTTAAAACATACCCCATCAAAAAGTAAAAAAAGTCCCTCCAAAATATAAAACCCCGTATCCTGTGAACCAGTTTAAAAATAGATATTCTAAGCAAGGGGTTTGTAGGTCAGGAGAAGCTTATCTGTAATCCCTCTGGGAAAAGTAAATCATCCTGTGGCCCCAGAAAGTCCAGTGGAGTCCTGCTGGGGCAGAGAATGCTCGTGTTGTTTTGTTGTTCTTCTGAGAACCCGCAGATCTGGATGATACACACCAAGTATTTTTCTGAATGCCACTTTTGCCTTTAATTCCTCAAAGAGCCCTGTCCTCCCTGAAGGAAGCCACATGAGCCACACCAGTGCCTTCCCAAGCTCTCAAATAGAGCTGAAAGCCAAGAAAATCCAAACCTCCCAGGCCCATATTCACTTTTTAACCTCACAGACATCCTGTGTGAGTGGACTGGTGAATTTCTGTAAAATGCTCAGTAATTACAGAATCAGATCCTGATGGCAAATAGCTGTAGACCCTCAAAGCAATGGGCACTTCCCCTGCACAGCCCCTCCTTGTACCCCTAGACACAGTCATGTATGGTATAGGACTAAGATTCTGTTGCAGCACACAACAAGCCAGGATCTCTTCTGTAGCCCTTGCTTTTAATGCAATTGTTTAATATCATACAATAAAACAGTCATCCTGTAGTGACTTTCAAATGGGCCCTCTCATCCTGAAAAGGCACTGTGAATGATAAATGATTCCTCCCAATATTGCTAAAGTGAAATCCACCTATTTTTGTCTCCTTCAGCTCTAGCCAGCAGCAACTGTTGGCTGCTGATAGCTACAGACAGCACATTTCCCTTTCAGGAAACAAATATTGTTTTATTTTGTTGGAAAAAATATCCCCAGTAATGTCAGCTATAAAGTACAGTAACTGGTCTTCAGCAATACATTGAATTATACACACCTAACTGTATTGGAGACCATAAATTCATCAGATGGTGCAGGCCAGGGGGCTTGAGGAGTGGAAGGGATTTGTCTCTTGTCCCCCTCCGGGGAGAACTGTCACCCCAGTGCTGAGATATTGTTTGAGCAGTGACTCTCTGGGGGCAGAGGAGGCAGAACTTGCTGAGTCTGTTTGTGATGTGCTTATCTATTATTGACATTCAGATCCCCTAATAACTCAGGGAATAAAAATGGAAAATGTGCCCACTCAAAACATCTTTGGATCCTGAAATAACAAATTCCTGCTGCAGGGAAGAGCCTGATTTGGTTCCTGCCAGTCCAGCTCCCATGGGAAAATACCTTGCCATATTCTGTGGTAAGTTTTTAGAAATGCACATGGTTGTGAGGATGTGTCAGAAAACATAAAAGAAAGTCACAAGCAGTGATAATGTCACTGACATGGCATTAAAGCAAACTTGCAGCTATTCAGCAGTTACATCATGCAGAGTGATAAAGATGATAAGTTTTTGTTTCCTAGTATTTACTATTATTTTTCTCTGATTTTGGAAATCTCTTTCTATTACTTTTCTTCCCCTGACATTCTCCTCTGACCTTTTCTTCCAGCTTTTCTAAGTACCATAAGGTGCCCTCTTAACAGCCTTTGAGCAATATTTCATATCTAGCCGCCTTTGTGTTGACAAAGAAAACTTAGAGTTAAAGCTCTTTTTAAACTATGTTTTAACAGAGAAAATAAAAATTATTAGGGAATGAAAAAAAATTGTATTTTTCAGGCAAATAAAGAGGTTAAGTTTTTGGAGATTTTGCATGTTTTACATACATACATTCACTGCTCTGTTATTTCCATTGTGGCCTCCATTGTAATTCCTAATTCTTGTCAATTTAGAGTACCTAATTGCCAGTTAAAACACAATATAGTCTCTTTAAAATGAGAAGTATCCTTGCCTTTGCTAATGAATATCTTCGCCAGGTATAGCCAACTTCTACAGTTTTTCTGTCATGTCATGTCATGCCATTTTTATTTTCCTGTACTTCTCTCATCAAGTGAGCTTTATTTTTAATAGTTTTGTCAAAAACAAGAAAATCTCAATAAAATGATGAGACTGTTTCATCTCATTGTGCCTTTTCAGGTGTTGATTAAGATGCTAAAATAAGTATCACATCACCACATGACTTATGTAATGGGGTTCTTCAGTCATTAATTTCTGCCAAGTCTACCTGTCTAATCCAGGGATTTTAGGTCAACACTGAGATCAAGGCCTTATTGTTTTTAAAAGCCATTTTTGTTATAAACATATGCATCATGCTTATTATTTTTAGTCATAGAATTTTCATCAGAGATCTGTGCCCGAGATCCAGGCATGACTCATTACATGACAATAGATACATGATACTTGTTATAAATCATTCAAATCTGGGGACAAATTTGACCTGACATAGTACAGTGTTAGTTCCTAAAATGATAATGCTGAGTTTATAGGCCCTGCATATGGGTGACTGGAGGTGTAAGCTAACACAGGGAGAAAAGCAAAGAAAACCCCTAATTTCAGTCTGTGCTTCTCCATCTTAGTGCAAACAATCAATCATTACAGAAGGAAGAACAATACTGATCCTTTCCCCACTGAGGTCAAGTAGTGACTTTGGAGTGAGGGAACTTGGTTCACTGATAAAAATGATAGACAATTAGTGAGTGTTGTGTTTAATTGGAATGAATGAACTTGATTATTTGGTTTCCAATAAAGCAAAATAAATGGTACATAAATCCATTAATAATGAAGAACCTTTGGGTGTTTCTTTGTTGTTATTTTTGATGCTCAGAAGTGGGTCACTCTGTATGTGCATAGACAAAGAAAATAGATGGCTAGAAGAGGAATGAATTTTCCATAACCTGATTAAAGGATACGTCTGGCTCCTCAGAGAATGTTGTAGTGCTTAATGATTTTGTTGTTGCTGTTCTTAATGCGTCTAATGTTTGCTGTTTAAGAAAATCAAGAATAATGTTAAAAGGTTGCTCCAGAAGGGAGTTGTCAGCCAGGAGGAGGAGAAAGCCCTGCTTAGCCAACAAATTCTCCACTGGCAAATTGCAGAAGGCAAGAAGAGAGAAGACCCCTCCCACCCAGGATGGAACTTCACTGGATCTAAAATGAGGGGCCAGTAAATTGTGTGGTGTGACGCCCTCAAGCTCCATGTCCCCCAGCTGCAGTTCAGCTGGAGCATGCATGGTGCTGCACTGTGCACACAAGCCCCATGTACATGTCCCCTAGCAAGCTCTGTGTGTGCCCTGGGGCCTGGGCTCAGGGGAGAAATCCCAGCAGCTTCAGTTCAGATGTTCTGCTACAGACCCAAGATGCTCCATCTTTCAGCATCCCGCTCCCCAGAACTGAGTGCCATTGCAGCTGAGAGACAGAGCTGGACAGAACCACACCTCACGCTCATGGTCTGACCTTGAGGGCCCTTGCAGCCCGTGCCTGGGAGACCAGGCTCAACCTCTTTGCTCCCTGCCACTCATACATGACAAGAAATGCATCTCATGGGAGGTCCAAGATGTGGAGCTGGCACTCAGCCAGGATGGGCTGCAGCACTCCCCAGCCCTGGAAATGCTCGCAGGGAAGAGACAAAGGATGGGCTGCTCTTGGCCCAAAATGCCTTTCAGCTGTGTCCTGATACAAATTCGAATGTGGATGTGAGTATATCCCAGGATCCCACTGATTAGCTACAGGCTCTGTAGTCCCATCAGCTTGCACCAATTCCCGATATCAGCATCTCCCAGTCACTGCACAAAGTTCACTTCTCTCTCCCAGTCACTTGATGAAAATCCAAGTATTTCCAGGATAGCGTGTGCTCTTTTGGCATTGGCTGTGAGAGCAGACATAAAATCCTAATGGGCTGTGTTGTTATTTTAGCATGCTGCTTGTTCAGTTCTGTGCAGAGCAAACCAGGGGGGGCAATTGGCAGATGCTATGAGATCACAGCCACAAGAGTTGAGAGAAGTTGTGTCAACAAAGAAAAGACAGCTCCCTAGCTTTGAAGGGCTTTCTGTCTGCCAAACTGTGAAAGTCTGCTGGGGACAAATGGAGCCATGAGAATCCCTAGAAGAGAGGATGCAAAACCCACAAATAATAACATATGAAGGCTCCTTTGCAGCATGAAATGACAAGAACCTTAACCAGAGCAGCTGCTGTTACTGATCCCCGAAATGACAGCTAGGAGGATGATGACAGTAATCACACACCTTTGAAGGATAAAGCCTTTATTAAGGGAAAATTAGCAAAATTAATTCCTAGTATTAGTCAGTAATTTGTCTAGGGTCACACAAAGGTTGAAATTGACTCTCTTTAGAGACAATACTTTTCACAAATCTGCATCTCCTTAAGAAAAGGAGCCCTATTTATTTCTTGCAGATGTGTTTGCAGTTTGTAGAGCTACCTTCATAATACCATTGAGCTGGTCTTTGTTAGCTCAGGATCCTTCTCACATCACTCACCATTTTAGTTCCCATAACAACAGAATAGGTTTGTAATATGGAAACACAGCTTCCCTCAATTCTTCTGGGCAAGCTTGCTTTCTTCACTTAATAGAAGCTTGTAACATACTAAAGGTTCCTGAAACCTGAAAACTTGAACATTTTAACACAGTAGGTGATCTGGTGCAGTTTTGATGAAATTATGTTTCTATTTAGACAACATATTCAGGTAAAGTTACAATTTGAAATGTCTGAGGCTTCTGGCTTTGGTATAGCCAGGGGTTGCCACATCATACCTGCATTTTCTAATTGAGATATAAAATACATACTTTTGAATTTGCCTTTTCAGATTCCAATGAATCCATTGTGTATTTATTGTGTGAAAAAAACAATTTGAAAGCAACAAAGTTGGCTAGGCTAGCAAGCTTTATCTTCAGCCTATAGCTCTTTCCCTGAATTCAATACTGCAGGCACAATTTAATGCAAACCCAATTTATGACTTAATGCTCCAGGGACCATAGTGGGAGATTGTTACATTATTCTTTTCTAATCCTATTTGTGTTTTAATTTGCTAAGTCTGTAATGAGGTGCATGCCTTGAATAGATTCAAGATCTTCAACATTGCTTTTGACTTTGTTTAATATAATAGATTGTACAGTTTGCATTCAGAATTGAGGTGTTCCAGTCAGTACTATCTCTTCATTTTCAAAACTAGAGTGGATAAAATTATGTTCTGAAAGTAATTGTAACCATGTTTCCTTGTTTATCACTTAATGGTGTATTTCCTGTTATAATTTTCTGTTACAATATGTGAGGTCACAAAAATCAATTCTCGGTGGACTCTGACTTGACTGGTGGAAATTACTCCCCAAAATGCTCTGAAAAAATTAAGGAGAAAATAAAGCACTGGGTAGTAAGTGGCTGGCTATACTAATTCTTTTGTATTATTGCTTTTCTAATTTTTTGTGCTGTTGAAACTCTAGTAAAAATACAGAGAAATGAAGTAAAATGTCAGTTACATGAGATACCCAAGTGATGATAATCAACATACCCCGATTTATGCCAATGATTTATGGCAGTAAATCTACCCCAATATACCCATAGCATTTTGGTTCTAAAATTCATTGCCTGTGATCGCAGTTGCCATTCATTCACATGGAGAATAGAAATCCCATTTCAGATAATCTCTAGACTTCAGCTTTGCTTTCATTCTTTTTGGAAGAGAAAAAAAAAAAGAAAATCCCATAATATATTTAATTTTATTTTTGTGTTCATATTTTAAAACATACTAGACCACAAACATGTAACAGCTGAGAAAGGCAAAATATTTTAAAAGGAAAAATTCAATGCCTTGACACCTAAGAGAGGGGAAGGGGAAGGGGAAGGGGAAGGGGAAGGGGAAGGGGAAGGGGAAGGGGAAGGGGAAGGGGAAGGGGAAGGGGAAGGGGAAGGGGAAGGGGAAGGGGAAGGGGAAGGGAGTGAAGTCACAGTGCCTAGGATTTAAACAGGACTCTTGTTTTCAGACAGCACACAGTTCTAATAATATTTCCCTGGCTGGTTCTCATTGCTGTCACACAGACCTTTGTCCTGAGACACCTTTGTCCTGTAACAGCCATACCAGTGGAAAATCAGAATTTTGGTTCCAAATGCATGGTCAGAGCCAGTTGTTCTTTTTCCTGAGTTCTGGCACTGTAGAAATCTATTAAAGTCACAGAATGTAGCTGGACCAGCTATGTCACTGACCCAAAACAAGCTGTAAGCAGACACTCCAAAGCGCACAGCAAACAGTGTTTGCATTGATGCTCACCTTACAGACATATCCCACCTAAATGCCTTCTTGCAATATTAGTCAGACATTCCTCTTGATTTCTCCCATGTTTTCCTTTCCTGGCTATAGTTTTGCCTAAATCTATGCTTTTGGAAACAGGCGTAAGCAAAAAAAAATACAGGCTTTTATAAAAATCAAAAGACAGGTAATCTTTTCCAGAATGCACCCATCCAGGATGTGGAGTTTGTAGCAGCAGAACAGCAAGGCCACGCCTTATGAGTCACAAATGCAGGAATCCAATAATCAGAATAATGAAAGCTCTTGCAATTTAATTTCTTCTTCAAGCATGCATTCTGTTCACTTTCCACACAGTCTTAAGAAGTAATAAATCAGAATAATGGAAAGCTTACAGAAATCTTGCATTGTATTAAAAGCTGCTCTTAATTTGTGAAACCTGCACTCAGGCCAACAGATTCTTCAGTTTCTTATTTATCAAAGCAAGCATGAAATAGCTCCAGCCTTTCTCAAATTTCAGAAGGAGGAGAATGAGGACTTTGGATTCATATCTGTGGCTCAGCAGATGGATGCTGGATCAATGGCTGCAATACCCTTATTTTCCATCTTGAACACAGCTAAAATCTCTCATAAACTTGATTTTGGTAAATCCATACAGTGGGAAACTCAGGAGCACCAGTGAGGCTCTACACTCTTGGACATTTTTGAGGCCTGAGAAAACATCTGAGGGTATAAGGATATCATCCAAGCAAATTCTGACTTCCCCCCCTTGGTTAGTACTGAACACAAAGCCTAAATCTGTAATTACCTTACAGGTAACCTAAAGCAATCTTCATTTCATATGGCTGAGAATGAAAGATGAACCATCCGAACAGCCCTTGGTTAAGACTAGTTATTTTTGGATGCAGTTCTGCTTAATTTTTTGCAATGTATCTGCTCCTACTCACACCAGGTAGTGCCTGGTGATGATACTGATGGGGAGGACATGTGAGGAAGGTATATGGGGTGTAAGTAGCATATCCACAGACCTAATAAACAGAAAACACCCAAGTCTAGATGGAGGATCTTCAGATAGTAATCTTCATAGACCACAAATGGTCTTTGGAGTCCTTTCTGATCATCTGGAGAATGATTTGGAGATGATCTGGAGAATAAAATTAATTTTTGTCTTATTACTGAGCTTCCTGGCACCGGGACTGGTGGAATACCTCAATATCACTCCATTTAAATTTGTTGTGCCTCAAAAAATTTAAAAAAGACACGCAGGCTGTGTAGGGACTGTGTCCAACAGACATGGCAAAACAGCTTTTGGAACCGGAGCTGGATGGCTCTCAAGAAGGGCTGCTGGCCATGAGTTAGCACAGGAGCCATCAGATCCATTGGACAAATTTAAAAATGACACTCGTGACTGACAGTCACTGCCTGCTTCCACTATCCCCCACATAATGACTGGTTTAAAAGTGCTGGATCTCCAAAAATTTATGTCAGACAACTTTGAAGGGTTAAGTGTCATCCAGTAGCCAACCCTTGGCTATAGATGATGCGGGCAGCCAGACCCCTGGCCCACATGGGTTCCCAGGGAGAAACCATGAAGTGAATCTTTGGTGAAAATGAGATGCTTGACTCCAAGAGTGCAATGCTAGAAACCTTCTCACAGTTTCTGTCTTCCCCAAATGCATCAGTACTGCCTCTATTTCACTTTCACACAGAGTTATGCCTCTCTACTCTGCCCTGACCTAGCCATATCAAGAAATTAGATAAAATACCACATTAGTCCCCAGGGAGTAAGCTCTGGACAGGACTCACACACCTGGGATCAGCCTGTGCTTAGTTGGTTACTCCACTGCTGTAGAAGGTGCAAGTTTGAGTCTTCTTGGACAGATGAAAGAACCGAATACATGTCCTACTCTCTGGGTAAGTGCTCTGCCACCTGACTTTTGCATAAAAGCAGGGTATGATGCACTTCTCATATGTTCTCATTTACAAGAAAGCAGCAGCAGTTACAACTCTTTCTTCCAAAATTTGCAGTGAATGCCAGAATTTTTTGTATGTACATTTCCTCTGCAAATACCCACTGGACTCAGACCACCCAAGGGTTTTAGAGCAGAACTCAGTGTCTGCTGCTCAGACAGTCCTGAGGCACATGCTGAGCTGCCCAGGAGGGAAAGCACAACATGTGGGACAATAGGTGCCTTCACACACAGGTGACAAACAACCAGGGCTTTAGAGTTGCGTGCCACATATTATTTGAAGATGAGCTTCATCTTATTTGATATCAGCCTTCTGATTGTTAGGCAGCTCAACAACACTCATCTTGACTTCTCCTTGAGGCAGCAAGGAGAGATGAGCCTTTCCCAGAGCAGACCTGCCTGTCAAAGAAGACTCACCTTTGCTTGACGCAAGCACCTCAGGATGCACTTCCACTTTTCTCTGTAATTGGCACAGTTTTAAAGCTCCTCATCCTTTCCCATGCACGCTTGCAGCTCCCATTGCCTGCCCTGGCCACCACTTGCAGGGCTTGCAGACTTCCAAGCCAGGACAGTAAAATCCTGTAAAGCAAGTCAGAATTTCCCATAGCACTGTCCTGGTCAAGGTTTAGTTTTGACTTCCTTTTGTTCATGAGTGTCCAGAGAGTCTAACAGGTTTTCTGTGATAGCAGGGAAATAAGAGCCTGAGAGAGGGATGTCTCTTACCTGCTAGAGTCTAGGAGGCATTTATGAGGGGACACATTTATTACTGGAGATGCATAATCAAGCTTTAAAATACATCTGTGACTTGATGGTCTTGTGTGTGTAGCAAAGAGCAACTGCAAAGTAATGGCCCAGGAACCCTCTGTCTAAAGAACAGAATCCCTGGCAGCAAAAGGCACTTGCAGAGAGCAGCATTGCACATTTGGCCAGGGAATATTTCCCACCATGGGCTAGGAGGGCTGCAGTGTTCTTCCTGTCCTTGCCCTTCTGCCCAGTGTTTCACAGGCCAAGAGGACCAGGTCCCTGCACAGCCCACCAGCACCCATCCTCACTCCCACCACACCCACCTCCAACCTGCAGGTCATAGCAGCTGAGCCTGCTTATACAGTAGGCAACCAAACCAGGTGGCAGACTATGGAAAGACAGGCAAGGAAGCACTTCCAACAGAGAAAAAAAAAAAAAAATAAATTCAGTGCCCACACGATAAAATGTATTCAGTGGGTAATATGATGCCTGCATGCTAAAATTCCTGAAGGTAATTAGACTTCGTGTTTGCATATGCTTATTGCTTTGTCTCAAGTGTATTTTTCCTAAAAGGATTAAATATTTTGTTATAATTCCTTAAAGAAAGCATCCATTTCACCACAAATGAAATCAGATATTTGTGTTGGTTCCTTCATATAGATGCATGTAGGAAAGTGTAAGCATATATCTATATGTCTCTATTGAACACAATAATGTGCACAGAGGTATCTAACCTTATAGTTGTTATTAGGAAAACAAAATAGAAGGAGGAAAGCTGTTAGGTGCTCTTTCCAGGAAGCTAACAGTGCTGGCTGACCTTTATCATGGCATGAGCATGTATTAGCCAAAATAATACCTTAACAGTTTTTTAGTACCTGACTATATGTTCTGTTCTAAGGAATAGCAAACGTTTAATCATAAATATTTTAATGGCTTCAGGGATTCATGGTATTCAATGACTGTGTTAAATGATAATAATCACATCTGGTTTATTACTATAGTAATTCAGCAGCTTCTCTTCAGTAGTTATTTTTTATTATATGTGCTGTGCTACTGTCATGGTCATTTATGGCGGTAATATTTTAAAGTGGCTCATTTGTTTGTTTAAGGACAGTTTCACAATATATTTCTGTATTAATATACATTTTGTACTATTATTTTCAAGCTGCCACTGGAAAATTGATCCTAGCTTGTTACAATGAGAGGGGCTGAGACTGACACAGAATGCCAATGCTGAGCGAGCGACAGAGCAGATGCGTAGTGTACTGGTCTCCACTGGGGCTGTAATTGCTGTTGAGTTTTATTCATAAATGAAGGGGTCCATTAAGAAATAGTTAACTAATAATAAACATGAGGGGAGGATTTGAATCAGGCAGAGCACAGACAGAAAAATGCCATAGTTACACAGTCAAAAGCAACTGGATATGGCCATTTTACAAGTTGTTACCCAAAAATACTCCCAGTTTTTGCATGCTAGCCCTCTTATAATGGAGGGACTTTTACTAGGCAGGCGAGGGAGAGCTGATTGATTTTGCTGATCATTTTATTCAGCTACCTGCCCACTCTAGGTCACATGAGAGAGATCTCATTTATCTTAATGGGATCATTCGTGAGAGTAAAGGTTTGGAGGATCAAGCCATACATCAGCACAAATGGGAAGAAAGTAACAGGAATTAGTTATCAAATTAGAGGGGGGACCACTCAAGACTGGAAAGACATTCCCGCCATTATTCTCTCACCTTGCAATTGCCATTTTCTAAAACCTTGTTTTCCTCAGCATGCTTCACTTCCTGGTCATGGCATTCTCAGGCATCTGGGATTCAAGCTACCCACCTGGAGAAAGTGACAGTGGAAAGTGGACCGCAAGGGAATGTCTTGGAGGGTAGCATGTGTGAAGATGTGGCAATCTCTCATCAAGCCCTAATAGCACTTGTGACTCTCCACTCTCTCAGCAGCCCAGCCTTGGGAGGTTTATGTTGAATTTCAGGGCAACCAAGAAGTTACTGGCCCTGATGACCCACATCAGAGCCTGCCCAGTGTATTGAGACCTTGCATTGCCTTTACAGCTGGCACAAAATAATTAGTAATCATGTTCATAGGTGTGAAAGATATAAAGGCAATTTGTAAACTGTTTGTGTGAAAGAAAAACTGGTTGAGCAAGGGTTAATATTCTGCTCTTTCACTTTTTGCTCCTTTCTCTCTCTTTCCATTTCCTTTCCTGCTTTTAATGGCCTGATGAAGAAGGTTCTATTTAGTTCAGCAAAACCTCTCCACTATCCCACCACACAGGATGTATTGAATTGTTACAGCAAAAGTTAAAAGGAAAGTAAGGACAATTGTTAGTGCTTCTTTCCTGCTCTGTTTTCTAGTTGGTTTGATTGGTTGGTGAGCTGAGAGTAGATGGCTTTTACAGCACTGAGTGATGAATGACTCTGAAATAGTCTGTAACCAGAAGTGCCAACTGACATGCTGCTGATGTAACTGACACACGGGGTTATGTTTGTATAGAGTCACTTAAATAAACATGTGTTAGGCTGGAGCCAGCTACACCAGCCCTTCTTCTTCACTTCCCCTCCACCCTTCATTTATCACCAAAAGATAATAAGAACGATTTGATCCTCCTATCAGTCATTCATTATATTAATTAATTAAAATGTAATTGTTTTAAATGCCTCTCCATTGCTGTGGGTACTTTGTACTGCACTTAAAACACACACACTATCAGAGGACAAAATAAATCCTCAATAAAAAGACACACTCATCAAACGGGTTCCTTCCAACTAGCAGTTCCTTTCATCCTGCAATTATCTCCATAGCCTTCAAAGTGGCCTTTCCCTAAATGCTCAGGAAAATAAATTGGTCCAGAAGCTTGACAAGGAGTTCAGCTAATCCCAGGTCTTACAAAAGGAGCCGAAGAAAATTCCTCAGAGAAAAAGCTCTTCTAGGAGACTTCCCCTTTCCTCTGCTCGTACTTAACCATTGTGCAATGCCTCTTCCTGTGTGGCTTTCTGTGTACCTTCATCAAACCTTATAAAGATCTTTATTCCTCTTTATGGCTTTTCTGTCTCCCAAGTAAAGTGCTGAAATAAATTTTCAATCTAAGCTTTAAATATATATATACTGGCATTGAAACCCACACTTCTGTATGATTATACTAGGCAAGTCAGTATGCAACAATCTGGTTTTAATGTGTAAATCACAGAAGAGTACAAAACAATTATAAGAATTTATGCAAGGGCCTTTTCTATGGGTAGTTCTTCGGCTTGGCTTTGGGATCTTTGACTGACCTAACACTCAGAAAGTCTTTATTGCAAGACTCAGGCAGTCTTAAATTTAATAACTCACATATCAGAAATATATGGTTACTCAAAGTGCCAGTAGAGGATAGCATCCATTATAAGACTGGTTTAGGCACACAAGGATGGATTACTTTCACAAGAGGGAGTAAATGGAATTTAAGAATTCTATAAATTGCATTTACCCTGATTTTATTCTAATACTCTCTTTGTTTATTTCCCATCACTGTGCACTGGGAATGAACTCTGCCTTGCCACAGCCAGTCCCCAATTTCCATAGCAGCATTCCACAGCAGTGCAGAAGACTGCCTACTCAAATAAAAGAAAGACTGGATAAAACAGTGCACTGGTTTGTTCATCTTAAACATCACCAGACATTGCTTGGTTTTAGTACCTCAGTACTCTGGGTCTGAGCCACCCCATAGCTTCTCCCTGGCATTGCCCACTTGAGCTTCTCCCTGGCATTGCCCACTTGATGAACAAGGCTGTCTGTTTTCAGACCATCCTGCCCACTCTGCCATGCAGACTAGAGAACAGACAGACTTTGCTGGTGTCCATGTGAGCATTTTTAAGGCACCTACTTACTAGATGCAGTAAGGCCTCCTAGCCGTCTCTGAGTTGCTAATCCACACGTAAGCCTTCAGAGTATTCCTCTAAAGGGCCTCCTTAACTGGCTTGTAAAGCCTGGGACACCTGGAGTAAGGGGGAAAGGAGCTGGCAATCAGCTTCAGCACTGTTGGGAATTAACTGTTGGGGCAGAAACAGACAGGATGCAAAGGAAAGCTCTGCAAAGCCTTCTGGGCCCCAACTGCCTCCACTTTCACCTCTATCCAGCTGAGCTGGGAAGCTCTGGCAGCCAGTGGGAGCTTTCCTAAATTTACACCACCTGCTCTTCATGCCTCCGTGCTTCAGATGAGTCAAATGGAAAGGAAATTCTTAAAAAAGCACATGGTGGATTCTTGGTGTAAATCAAAACCGGGAGCAAATCACCGTAGCTGTTCTCGAGAGTTTTGGTTTCAGACTCAAATGTTGATTTTAATATGGTAGTCTTTCACCCTTCCTCTCCTTGCTTTCTCAAGAGTCATGGATGGCTGTTGCCTTTACACTGAGCTTGCTTCAATGACGTCAGCTCATTCCTTGGAATGAGATTGCTAATTACCTCCACACCCTTCCACTCCTGTTTTCGGAAAAAGGGCCTCTTGCACTGGGAGACCTGAAGAGTTACAGGACACAGCAGTAGCTGTGGCATTTAATATCTTGTTGGAGGCATGACAGATTTAGCACACACTTGCCTGGCTATTTGGATTCTGGAGAACACTGTATGCCTGATTTCTATCAGGTCGAAGCAATGCCTCATTACAGGCCTAAATTGCAGGACAGAACCTCTTTAAGGGAAAAGGAAAATGAATACCACCCTCTATAAATTAGCTGGAACAAACAAACTAGTTGCTCAAAGTTACTGTACTCCTGCCAGGAGTCATAAACCAGCTTGCTGTGTTTAAGAAAAGTAAAAACTGTTTTTCCTACCATGGAATAAACATTCTCTGGGTTCTATTCCTAACCACAAATGGCAAATGTATGCAACTCTCTGAGAACCAAATTCTGCTCACTTTCCAAATTCGCTTAATATCCAATCCTAGGAGATTAATTAACTTGACAGGGAAGCCAACACTGAACCTGGAATAGAAGTGTTTCTTGAAGTAAGTGGTGTTCAGTTCATCTAAAGAAGCTGCTCTGCTGAGGCCAGCAGAAAAAGCTGCAATATTTAACCTAGATGCTCCTGTTTTCCAGTTTTGCAAGTAAAGTTTGATTGCAAGTAAGAGAAATAGACACTGGGCACAGGTATGATTATCTTTTAAGTAAAAGAGGAAACATTTATCTACCTCCAGAATTAATTCCAGAGATTTTCAAACAAACCTCAGAATAAGCACACCTTCAAAGAACATACACAATAACACAAAAAGTAGATATGTACACATACGCATACACATACACATACACATACACATACACATACACATACACATACACATACACATACACATACACATACACATACACATACACATACACATACACATACACATACACATACACATACAATTGTTTTTTTGGCTTTTCCAAGGAAAGAGCTAATCCTCTAGTTCAGATTTCAATGAGCAGATCATCCCACTCCTCAGTGGGAGCTGATGCCTGGTTTCACAAAGGCTTCCAGCAGTGAAGCCTTCAGAGAACCCCGGTATTCCCGCTTGCCCCCTCACTTGCAGGGAGTGTGTAATACACATTTTCATTGTAACAAGAATTCCAAGAGGCAGAAGTTGTGTCTTCCCCATGGCCCTTTAAAACCTAATGCTGCTCTGGTTGTCCTGACTTCACAAGGAGGCCTTGAGGCCTTTCTGTAATTACAAACACATCCTCGATCCTGCATCCACACCCAGCCCCTGGCATCCTCCTGGCTGGGCCTTCAGCTGTGCATGGTTGAATTCTTGGGGCTCAACACAGTTCACTCAATCTCTCTTCACCTTGCCTTACCAGCAGTTGTTCAAAAAGCCATTTAAATGCTTTAATGCCTTTGTGTTCAATTCTGCAAGTAAAGGTACCAGCATGTTAGCAAGCAGCTCAGATGCTGACTTCTTTCAAAGGAGTTAGAAATAGATCTTGATCTGTCTAGGCAGCTTTGAAAATCTTCTTTGTGTTCAAACTCTTCACAAGCCAAAATACATTTCAAAATCTAATACACCATGTGCAAACTTTAAAACAGTATGGAGTTATCAGTTTTTCAGCAGGTTTTGTTTGACAATTAGGTCTTTCAAGAAGATGTTTGTCCAGCTTCACAGCATTCTAAACACCCCTAGAGTCCTTCTCAAATAGTTGGTCTTACACTAAAAAGGAGAAACAAGAAAATCCTCCATTGAATGTAAAATTAATGAAAAAGAGATGTCATCTTGCTTTCCCCCTCTTTTGTTCCACTCACCATTGCTCCTTATGTTTTTCAACCTTTTGGCCAATGTCACTATCAATTTCATCATTATCCTGTGGAGTCTCCAACCTATTAAAGAAAATCTCTCTCAACAGGAATACACATCTGCCTTTTCTCCTGATTCTTGATCCATTAGCAAACTTCCAACTGTTCATTGTGAATGAGTAATTTTCCTCTTGAGGAACATTACTTCATGATTTTTAAATAATACAATGTGGAAAGCAACAAACTATTATGGATTTCAGGGAGAATTTTTCAATCCAATCCAGGTCAGGAGGTCAGCATGTGAGATAGGTTGTTTGATAGTGCAGAATAAGATACTAACTCTGCTGTTTCATGACATGCCCTCTAACCCATTAAATAAAACATGCCCTCTTCCAATGTGTATTTCTTGGTCATTAAGTTCCCTTCCTGTGCCTGGACTTCGTACTCTGCTCTTGACAGGTTTCTCAGGAAAGAACTAATACAATAGGACTCCCCAAAGGAGGAAAAAATGGTGTCTTTGTAGGAAATATTAATTCCCAGAGCTTACACTAAGGCAGACTGCCACGTGTGGTCATTCTGCCTTGGTGCACGCAGGAAACTGGTGCAGAGCTTGGTGATTGATGTGGGCTGCTGGGTTGGGTCAGGAGAACAGATGTGTATCAGATCCCTGACCTAACCACGGAGAAAAAGTTTTAATGCCTTTAAAAAGTGCCCAATTGCCTGATTTTGCCAAGCTAGTTTGACACATTACCTTATTCATGAGCTATCATTTTCATCCCAAGGGTGTATAAACTGGGTAGCATGGAAAGGCATGTTCAACTGAATAATTGACATTCAACTGTGCAGAAAGAAAATTGAATGGGCAAGAGGTCCAGCTGCATATCAATGCCTAAGACTGGTTGCCATATCCAAAACCCAGCAGATTGTCTCTTCCTTTCCTCTTTCCTAAGATTCAGTCTACAATGAGCAGGAGTCCACACACTCCATAAAACTAAATAAAAAATAAACTAGACTAAATAAAAAGTAGAAAGATATGAAAATGTAACTAAGGTGATGTGCACAGGAGAGCAATACAAATGATCTCATCAAATGCTTACCGTTGCTTTTTTTGGAGAGACAGTGGCTGGTTTTTAAGTTTTGGAACAAAATTACAGCAATGTATGAAAGACATGAATAGTTCTGCAGATCTGGC
Source organism: Melospiza melodia melodia (assembly GCF_035770615.1). Lineage (NCBI taxonomy): Eukaryota > Metazoa > Chordata > Aves > Passeriformes > Passerellidae > Melospiza > Melospiza melodia. The sequence goes on along the minus strand of NC_086194.1, from coordinate 34,018,320 downwards.
TGCAAATAAAGCAATAATACTTGCCATAGCAGCATGCTAGGAAGTTCCTTTTACAATCAGTTAGCTATCAAGCCTGACAATTCACACATAATCATTTAATGTATACCAGTAGAAAAGCTTTAGTACCTCTGGGTTATTCACTGTAATCTGTCTGGCCCTTGTTTGGACATGCAAGTTCTTCAGTACGAGCACTGTCTGTACTTTGGATTCTGTACAGCAGAGCACAGAACAAACTGTTGGTGTTTAAAAAGGAAATGATTAATATTTCCCCTATTTACTGCACTAGAAATGCCAGTAGATACCATCAGATTCTCACAACTAGTTTCTGCTGGTACCCAAGCACACAACTGCTTGTTAATGCTAGCAGTTGTGTGCTTGGGTCTTGACAGAAAAGTATTCAGCAAGAAGCACTGAGAACTGAAAAACCCCAAACCCACTAGAATTTCCATTAGAGTGAAGTACTTCTCTCTGACAGTGAAGCACAAAGTTCTTTAGCACCAGCAGATGGGATACTCTACATTATGTCACTGACCCTGTCCTTAACCCAAAATTGCAATTGCCAGTGACACATGTACTTCCAAGAAGCACTGAGAATGGAGCTACCCCTCACTCCTGACTGATTTTCTGCCATGTGCTGGCTTTTTGGAGTAGATAGGTCACAGGGGCCAGCACAGGTGTGGCCCGAACATATGGACAAGAATATAAAGAGTGACATGATGGGGTAGGGTAAAAAGCCCCATCTTAAGAGCTTCATTCAGCAACCACTGTCTACTCCTGGTCACTCTACAAAAAGACTGTGCACAGTTAGATCTGGTGCTCATTTCACTCTGCTGCCACACTTTTCATCCAGTGCTGGAGTCCTAGAGGACAGAAAAGTATGTGCTGCAAGACTGCACCCTCCTGACTCTGCCAGGACATGTGCTGAACATGTTCTCTCACAGCTCACACAGAAGTTGAAGACCTGTCAGCAAGACATGCTACGTTTTTGCAAAGAGAGGAAGAGAATAGATTTTTTGGGATCCCTGCTGTGGAAAGTGGGTTTTTTTTAACAGGTCTCCAAATGCTCTGCTCTAGGACTATGTCTCTGGACCTGTATAGAGATGATATTGCACAATCCTGAACTCTTCTTTTAATCTCTCACTAATAAAGCTTACTGAGGAAATATGCTGCTACCAAGAATAGATAATTTGATTAATCAGAAGTCTGGGTCTGTACCCACAACAACCTCTGCCTGCTCCAATCCTACACGGGGATGAAGAAGAGAGGAGGGATCAGGGCAGGAAACAAGCATGTCTGCTACTGGAAAGGCTTTTCCAATGTGACTCTAGTTGGTTTGGGGGCTTGAAGAAGCAAGGCAATGAGCCACACTTCAGAAACCAGAGAGAGCTGAAGGAGTGATCTGCAAAGCCAAAACTGGTGACGTTTCCTTGAACTTACCTGGATGACAGAGGAGTTCAAAAGCCCATGAGCTGTGTGTGCCAGTGAAACACACACTGTCACAAGGCACCATCAACATCCTTGTGTTTTTGTCTCTGTGTCAGAATTTTGGTGTCAGGTTCAGTGACAGCACAGGCTTAGAAAAGAGCTCCATGGCTCAGTAATTCAGTGCTACACTACCAAGTTTTACAGATATCCTGCATCTCTTCTGCGATATATTCACCATCAAAACATAAATATATCCTTCCAAAGTGGATAATTTTCAGCAGTAGGAACCTGAAATCAAGATCTAGGAAAGATTTGTAAGGTGGTAATTTACATGTACTCGAATAACATCTCCCAAGTAACGCAGGCACATCTGAAATTTGTCCCATTAGGTGAGTGTTTTCCAAATAAGTGGTCTGGGAGTCAGCCTGCTGGAGTCAGCCTCTGCAGCATTGCCAAAGAGCAGATTGGCAGCCTAAAGCTACAGCCCTTATTCTCTGGAAATCACAGAATCACGGTCTTCACAAATGTGCTTTACTTGTCAGATTCTTGGAGGATGGAAATTGTCCAGTATAAACTGTGTTGAGACCACAGTTTTGCAACATTGGAAGGAAAAAATAAAGTCTAAGCTCATGCCAACCTTGTAACCACATCAGCAGCACACTGGTCTTATTTAGAAGTACAAGTCTGCAGCAGTTTGGACAGCCCAGGGGAATTTCTTCAGATTTATGTCCGCATACCTGAAAAGTTTTTGGAATGAAATCTGTTGAGAGGAACAGAGGAGGACAAGGATGTTCAGAGTTTAATTTATATAAGCTACAGTAAACAACTAAAAATTAAACTAGAGCCTGAAACAGCCCTAGTCAAAGCCTCTCCCTCTTTATCCTTTTCCTCGTGACATTTATTGCAGGGCCCAAGAGAGGACTGGAGAGTATGCGGTGATACGAGTCAAATGTAAGACATTTTCCAAATGGGTGAGGGGAGAACGTTTTCTCTGAACATGTTCCAGGAGCAGACCTGAGAAAAATGCCTGATCTGCAAAGGCCTGATGAAGAGTGAGCCTTTCATTGCACGGCATTCCCTTTGAAGCTGCGAAAGTGTATGTGATTGAGGATGCATTTCTGTCACGGCTGCCTTGGGAGCCACATATCCTGTGCTCACCGTATTTTATTTTATTTTAATCTGTGATATTTGACATTTTGAAGGGTTTGCATGCGGTGGACATGATGGTAAACACTTGAACCACACCAGGAACATCAAGAACTGCCAAGTCAAACACCAGAGCTGCACAGGAGGCTGAGACAAGGTCTCCAGTGATTTGTCAGTGGTGATGGCACTGAGGCTCACAGTGGCCCTGGCAGTGGGCTCTCTCCTTCCTCTGGATTTTAGGACTGGGGCAGGCAACTCCACAATCTTGCCAGGATTTAAAAGATTTTTACCAAATACTGACAAGTGTAGTCAGCCAAGAAGAGATGATGCCTGCAATTTCCCAGAGGAAAACAAGCCATTGTGAGAAATGACTGGGTGTTGTTGCTCTGCATTTATGTCTACCTACACTAAGGCATTTTGCTATGTCTGCTGAGTGCATTTGCTGAAAAACTCATCAAAACACATCAGTCATCTTTAGAAATAAGTCTATTTTTCTAATATTATTTCTGTATGTGAAGAAAATCCCTCAAAAATGGCTTACATGTTTAGCCTTTTGCAGCAAAAGCCTGTAGGTATTTCAAACCTGGGCCAGCGTTTCCGAAAGCAAATAATTCAGATTTAGAAATAAATAAGTGATGAAAATTAAAGTTTTTGACAATGGGAATGGTGAGTGGAGGTAGACAGAATCTCAAAAGTTTATCTGAAAAGCAATTTCTGAAAACCTGGATCTTGCCAGCTTCTCTGAGCCTCTGGTCTCCAATCTTACTTGGGTTGACTTCAGCTCAGGGAGCATGAGGAAGAGGATGAGCCTTCCTTGATCAATGCCTTGCCCCTGATTCAAGAGGCTGATGCCTCTGGACTGCCACAGAAATTATTTAGGAGAGTCCCTCTCTGAGGGAGGTTAAGGAGGCACTGAGGGATGCTGTAGAGCAAACAAGATGGGAAAGGACCTCCCAGACTTTCTAGGCAGTGCCTTCCTTGCACAAGAATAACACATAAAACCTTTCATGGAGCTATCCACCACCATCCAGACAGCACTTTGGTTTTGCTCACTGCTACTCCAATCGGAAAATAGTTCCAGGACCTCCCTGCTCTTCTGATTAGGACTTCCTTCTAATCTCCAGACTAAATTTATTTGTGAGCCGTGTATAACCATTTGTTTGTGTGCCAGCATGGCCTTAAAACTAAACCCCCGCCCCGCAACCCTAAAAAAACCCCTAAAATTTTTATATTCCCTGTTGTTTGCTCCTGATGTATTTATAGAGAGTGATCCTATCTTTTCACAGCCACCCCCCTGTCAGACTAAACAAGTGCCTGCTGTGCTGGGACAGCCCATGGGACACCCACTGGCCCTTCCACCTTTTGCTGGTCTGAGGGTGCCCAAGGGAGAATGAGGGGCTGAGCCAGGACCCAGCAGGGCTGCACAGAGGGGAGACAAGGTGTTTCTGATGGCTCCCTTCACTGTCTGTCCTTGTGTAGGATGGATGAAAATGTTAATAGGAGGGAAGCAGATGAAAATTTTAATAGGAGGGAGCTGGGGAAGGGTTTTACCCTGCAGGAGCTGCTCTGCAGGACTGAACATTGGGCACAGCCCTGCAGCCAGCACAGCTCAGCTGCGCAGTGCAGAGCAGATCAGGGGTTTGCCACAGAGGCTTACAGACCCACAGAAGGACACTTTAAGCAGTGCATGAGCTGAAAACTCATACCCTAGAGCATACTAACCCCTCTTTGCACTTGCATATGAGGCAGCATAATTATTCCTTCCCTCCATCAAGAGGTTTTTGTATAGACAAATTTCAAAGCAGTGCAACAGCTACATACACACCCTGCCTCAGCTTCATGTGCTGCAGAGAGGAGGACAGAGGCTCACATAGCCAAATGCACATTTCACCCAGTATTACAAGGCAAGAACTTTCAGCTTATCATTTCACTGGACAAATGATACAAGCAAAGCATGGCTGAGCAGCTCCAGGCTTGGCATGAAAGGCTCTCAGATAAATCAGAGTAACGTGTGGCTTTTTTGACAAGCTACCACCATAAAAAGCCCCAGGGCATTCTGAAATATGGCTGGAAACAAACAGGGCTTGACCATATGTGACTGAGAAAGTTATTAATCTCTTCAGAAAAACTTCTTCCATGTCACACAGGAAACTTTCCTTTTTTTATTTTATTTTTTTTTTTAATTAATGAGTTAAACTGCAACAAATAGGAAAGCTTAACTGCTTGTGGGGTGGCTGAGTCTCTTCAGGCCCATATTCAAATAAAAGGACAAAATACAAGCAAAAGTAAGCATCTTTCAGTTTGGCTGCTTCCCCATCACCTTGCAAACAAGTTATTGGGGTCTTTCTAGGTCCCTGCCTAATTTTTCCCATATCCAGTATGCAGGCACTGCTGGGGAAGCACAGTGACTGTGTGGTAGTGGGCAGCAGCGCAGCAGCTCTGACAGCTCAGAACCACAAGTGAGGAATGTTAGAGCCACAACTCCAAGGTGTTTTCTGCTATAAATTGTAGTGAATTTACTGCACCAAGAAACGACCTGGTTTCTGGAGAAAATTATAGGCAATGTGTCAGCTATAAATGATTTATGCATAAAGCAACCTGTACTGCAGGAACCCAGGGAGTATAATAACAAGACAAAAAATCATTTAATCTTCTATGTAAATTTAAGCAGGCAGGAATTTTGGAAGAACTACTTGTTTTTATTCCATCTTGTGTTCCTGCCAAGTAAAGACAGCACTTGAGCAGAAAGGCACTGATGTGGAGCAGGTAGATAGGCTTGCCAATTTCCAGCAAGATACATTTTAAACTGGCTTCTCCGTTTCAGTTCAACACCCTCTGAGAATTGATTGGTTTCCATTTGACAAGAAAGGAGTCAGGAAAGCAGAAGACTCTTTCTGGGCTAGATAAACTCAGCGTGAGCAATGCTGTTGGTAGGCCCAATGAAACTGAAACATGCTGGCATTCAGCAAAAACTGATTCCTCCCCCCTTATTCACAGTCAATACATTCATTCTTAGGAGACTCCTGTTGGAGTAAGACCATAGGGGAGCAAAGAGAGCTGAATCAGCTAAGATTTGAAGAATTGGCACTGGGCTAGGCTTTGCAGGCAAGCAGACACTTCACATCAAATGTCATTGCAGATAGGCAGCAGGAAATGAAGAAGTGTCATCAAGTTTTCTCACCTGATTTTAAAAATTATTTGTTAATGAGCTGCAAGGAGCCAATCTGGTATTATACAGCAAAAATAGGTAGTCACACTCTGGTTAGACCTTCTCCCAGGGGCATTTCAGGCAGGCAAATCAGTGAGCAGCTTGTACCAGGCTCTCACTTTTCTGGGAGCACAGCCCTGGGCTGCAGAGAGGAAGCAGAGCCAACGCTCCAACTTCTCTGATTTCATCCCCAGTGTCCCCAGATCTCTAAAATGAGACAGAAAATGTGCTGCTCACTCAAGCACTGCTCTGCCTGGTCCTTGTGGCACAGGGATCTTTTCCTGCTGGGGAATAAGGGCTGCCCCTTGCTCTTACTGTCACCACCAAGGAATAGCACAGTGAGATAAAGCAAACAGATGGACATGGAGCCAAACCCTCAAACCCTTGCAATTTGCTGTTCAGGTGCAACTTTGCTCAGTGGTTTCACAAAGGACTAAGACTGAAAGAATGAGGTCCATGAAATATTTACCATTACTGTACACCATAATGAGTTTTCTGCATATCTATATGCAATACACACACACACATATAAATGCAGGGCACACACACACATATATGCAATATGTCTGAGTTATGATAGCTGTGGGAGTGATTGCCTGGAATTGTCTGCCCATTGTAAATTAAATATGACAGTTCTACATCTGCATTAATGTTATTACTCTTTTAAGACTCTTCTTTCTCAGACACTGGCATTGGTCTCGCAGTCTGTGAACATAGGTCACACTCTTCTCTCTTTATTTTTCTTTTGGCATAACACATACAGAGGAGGTCTTATCTCTTCATGGTCTTGCAGCTGGGATCTAAAGAAGCCAGTGAGGGTCAGGAAGATTAGAGGAGCTTTGTAAGGGACCACCCAAAGTAGGTTTATAGCAATTGTGCTTTGTTATCGATTGCAGAGAGCACAGCAGAACAACAAGGGTGAAATAAAGAATTCCTTTTTGCAAGGATAAGTCATTTGCATGAACTTTGTCCTGAAGGGAAATCTAGGCAGAACAGTAGACATCCTTCCCAAGAGCTGTGATGTAGAAGCATCTTTTTCACCAGTATTATGGTAGTGCTGTTGTGCCATGGTGATTAACAAACCATGGAGTCATGAAGGTAAAACAGTAACACATTTTGTATTACTCAGGAGACACAAGTTCAGCTGAGCTTCCTCATTGTCCCAGATTCAGCCCAAGCAGGTCTCCAGTGCTGAGGTGCACACTGATTCCATAAGCAGCCCTGGCATCCCCCCACCCTGACCCAGGAAGGTAGCAGGGACTTCTCCTTTTGGCTGCCCAGCTGCTCCACTGTCTCTGCCCTCTTTCAGTTCCCCTGCAATTAAAGGTGCCTTATACTCCAGTAAGTCTCTGCTGCCCTCCAATTCTCTGCATTGGCTGTCTTGTTTTGTTCCTGCCTCTCATTTGTTTTTAAATGAAACCAAATGACTGTCTTTTAATCAACCTCCAAGCTGGAGAATGATCAGGCTAAGTTTCGGCTCTTTTTTTCACCTATGTGCTTATGTAGCCACATCTCACTCATTGGTTTAGGGTCTATCTCAGCCTACAGGCTGGCTTTTACATTCACTAAAATTGACAGAATTTTTTCCTTCCCAGAACACATGCTAGGAAAAGGGAATCACTACCTGCTGTAGGAACATTTCAGGGATGTGCTAGATGCATTCCCCCTTATGTCTCAGTTCTGCATTAAGAAGTATTTTCCTGAATAAGTTTACACATTTATTTTGTGATTTGTGACATCTTACATAAGAATTTATTACTAACTGTGTGAATTGATCAGTACCAAAAATATCATGGGAGTTAAGGGGGAAATGACACTCTCATGGTGTGCTACTGACATGCGCAGCCTTGTACTGGGCCTCAGGAAGAACTAATTATTATAGACCTCTTTGGAGAAAAGGGGGCCTCATTGTTAACCTATTGAAGAACTTTGTGCAGTTCTTACAAACAAATGAATGTGTGTAACAAGACCTTCAGATGGAAACATAACTTGATTTACTCAATATTTTGCAGTTTATATGGCTGGGGAGACAGCTCAGGACAGAGTTAGTTAACAGACTGAGAATAGAAATTAAGAACAGGACTTAACTTTCCATAGCAGCATGTTTAGACAGGAAGAAAAAGATGTGGTTTGTGTTTAGTGAGCAGCTAGTAAAATGAAATATGTTATGTGTATGTGGTAGTACACCCTGATTCCCTGCCTCACTCAATTTTCTGCTCAGATACCATAAAGCTGAGTTACTGGCCAGCTGCAGCCAACTGTGCTGCTCTTTAAACATTATTATACTATTCTAGACAAGTAGGTAAAAAAAGCCTGGCATGTGAGCTGCCTAGCACAAGTTCACTACAAAGAGGCTGAGTACCAAAGGCTTCACCTGAGATCAGAACTTCAACATGGTTTAGTGTTCCCAAGTCCCACAGGGGGTAGAGACTTTTCAAGTATTATTTTTCCAGCTTTTAAACCAATGTCATGGTCTACCACATGCCAAGAGGTGTGGAATGTCCCCAGCTGAGATTTTCTCTCTGGTCCAGGATCATCATGCCTGTCAGCTGGGTGGAAGATTGCGGTGCTCTGCTGCTCAGGTGGGCCTGTTCTGAGGAAGGAGGCCACTGTGATGCCCTGCATGAAAAATACAGGATGTAGCTCTTTCTGTGGGAAAGGCTGAAGAAGAAGCAAACTATTACAAGAGACTCCTATTCAAGGTGTGAGACATGACTGAGAGGAGAAAAATTGGCTTCAGCCGGATAATGACTTTATTTGATCAGATAATAAACGGGATTAAGAACCAGCATCCATTTAAAGACCTCCACCAGATAATTTCAGACTTCCTCAAAATGTTGCTTGCCCTCTCACTGACAAAATGCTACTGAATTTTCTGGCAGGGCCTAGATTTAAATACTGCCATACACCACACTGACATATGGTGTTTAGGTCCAGGACAATTGAAATCAGTCAGAGTTCTGCTGCGTATTTCAACAGAAGAAAAATTAGCCCTGTAAATTATCAATTCTATAAAGGGAGATCAGCATTTGGCTCCACCTCAGTATATCCCATTGTAGGAAACTGTACATTTCTAAGTTCTGAAGGATAGAGAGCAAAACATCAATTCACAAGAAGTCCTCACAGGAAAGTGTCACCTATCCTGCACTTGGCTGCATGAAGCATCAGTATGCCAAAGAAAATGTGAATAAAAGAACTTTTAGAATAATACCAACAACCTTAAGAAGTGATGTACTCATCCCATACATTTTAAGGAATATGTCTATACTTAGTCTAGCAGGCTTTCCCCAATGCAGTCTCTCTCTTTTTTTTAAAATTCCCATCAAATTTTACTGCATTTGTATGATATGCAATTAATGAGCCATAGAATCATCGAAATTAGAAATGGGAAAGATGCATTAAGTCATCTAGTCCATCCCCTGACAGTGCAGGATTGTTCCCTGCAGTGTATTTTTATATTTTCTAATGCTCTGTACAGTCCAGATTTAAATGTCTCCAGAGACAGAGTTTCCACCAATTCATTTAGAGGACTGCTCCATGGTCCTGCAGCTCTCACTCTCTGGAAAATTTCCCTCTTAAGGACACGTACATCTTTCTTTTCTCACTTTCACTTCTGTTCTAGCTCTTACCCCTCCTACCAGCTCAAATGATTCCCCTCCTCCCTGCTGATATTTATACTTTATGTCATCATGCCCTCTCCTTTGATATTGCTTACATAAACTATACATATTCAGTTTTCATGCTTCCTTACATGCCCAACTGTTTCCCTCCAGCCCTTTAATCATTTTACGTTGCTCTCTCAGAACCCCCTTCCCTGTTGTCTGCTTCCTCCTGATAAAAAGGCAGCAAGGGCAGGATTCCAGGTGTAATTTTTCCAGGCTTGTACAGGAAAATGGTGTTGCCCACCTGTTCCACACCACTCAATCACTGTGGCTCCTCAGCTGCCATACTGCCTTGAAAATGCCAATGTGAGTTGCTGCCCAGTAGTACTCGTGTGTTGTGATTACTGAATGGATTGCAGAAGCAAATCTCAATGAGGTCTCTGACTGCTCAAAATGGCCAATGTTAGTGAATGATACACATGGGTTGTCAAAAAAAAGAAAAAAGGGAAGGTAAAAGTGAAAAGCAATACCACTGATTTGTTGATTTGTTGCATAATTTTGAGACGTTTCTAGGGATATTTGGATATTTTAAAGCACTGAGTACTGGATTTTGTACTTTCCCACTAGATGATTTGGATAACATTCTGATCCCATCATAAATACTAGGAGTTTTGTCTCAAGTCCCCTTTCTTTTGAGTCCTTGACCAACACTGAAGCAAAATTTTACAGGGTGGTTAATTTACATTGCTGAATTTTAGGATCTAAGAGGGCTCAAGGTAAATCAGGTTGCTCCTCATTTCAGGGAGAAAAGGAAGCCTTTACTTTCAACAAGGTGAATGCTGAGAAGGGCCAAACTAAAATCAAGAGGCATAAAGCCAGCAAAAAATGCCCCAATGATGACAGTATAAATTCCTTAATAGAATAAAATAGGTGGATGCTATAACAGCAAACCTCAGTCATGGTATTTCAAGTGAAGTGATTCCTTCTTCTGCTCTAAATCCTTTTAATGTGCCTTGTATTGAATATCCCATACAGGTGGAGCACCATAAATTCTGCTATCTAGCAGCACACACTGTTTGTATGAACACTTTCTTCCAGCTGAGACACAAGTATTAATAGCAACATGGATCCTTCCTTTCAACCACTTTCCTTCCCCGGAAAAATTTATTTCTGCTGCCTTTGGCAAGACTTGCTCTGAGGGAGTTCCCACAGAAGGAACAAATACAGCAAGTGAGAAGTAATTCTAAAACTCTTTTTTATGACAGACATTTTATATGTAAAGCTGTCGTGACCTATCTGTCTGTTTCTCTCAGGCTATACCATTCTGAAAATTAATTCTTAATGAATCTTTAAATGTGTGAAGAGCAGAGCCATGTGCTCCAGCAATAATAATTAACACAAGTGAAACTCCAGGCTTCTTAGGGCAGGAGAGAACATTTTGTATCTGTCTGCAGTGCCATCCCCCTTTGTGAACTGAGCTAAATAGCAGTATAAAATGGTAAATTACTTGGGAGCAGTGGGTTTGTTCCATAGAGCCCCATTTTTAGTTCACCTTCCCATGTACTGGGTGCAGATTTAAAGAAAAAAGGGATTTTTTTTCCAGCCATGGATGTTTTTGATGGGATTGTAATCAGAGAAGCCAGAGCTTGAAAAGCCCTGCTAGGCTACCCACACTATTTCCCTGCTCCAGAGCCAGCACAGCCTCTGTAATGGGATCAACACAAGGACCACGAGCAAGTCTATCAGTAAAATAATTAACAATAACTGAAAGTGCCTTTGTTCAGTAAAGCAACAATGAAGAACTTTGCAGCTGACTCTCATCCCTGGCTCTTTAGAAATTGCTTCACGGTGGGATAGTCCAGGTGGCATATCAATCACCTCATTACTTTTTCATGGCCAAGCACTTTAAAATTAATAAACTAAATTCAAATATTTGTGCTAGTTCTGGTGGAATGCTTTATAAACTGAATAGCAAAAAATTCAGTGTCAATAGAAAAAAAATTGACTCATCTGAGGAAAAAATCCCAATGTAATACACCTACAAATACAGCTGCAAATCAGAATTTTCTTCATGGTGCTCTGTTATTTCAGAGTGGCATTTCAGTATTTTAGCTGCTTCTGCAAACTGACCTCAAGACAAAGCTCTTCCCTTCTTTCTGATATTTCTTGCAAACTGAGGTGTGATCCCATTGTGTTTTTTTGTCCAAGAATCAACTCTACAGAAATCTGCCCGAAGACTAAATTCTTGCAGATTCTGGAAGGAGTTACAGGATTAGGCAAAAATGCCCGGTTGCTCCAAGGAGAAGGTGAATGGCCCTGTTTTTACCCAATATCCTGGCCTGATTTTTTATGGCCCTGAATCACAG